>NC_074676.1:2798188-3098188 GCF_029448725.1 Salvelinus fontinalis | reverse complement strand
CGAGGCCTGAGCAATGCTTTCTACATACTTTACGATTAATGACACCGGGGCCCAGCTTAGCGTAATACACACAGCTAGTGGGGTCAACGAGAGCCGCCAAAGTGTGGTCTACGCTGAGGCAAGTAGCACAGAGCCGATATGAATCAGACTGGATGTAATGACCGCAATTGGCAGGGAAAGCTTTGCTAGGCTTGTGCTGCTTTTTCTCCCCCTCCCCTAATGACATCTTGTTTCAACTGGACAAAGTTAAATGGAATTACCAGGGGGATAGCTAGCTGCTCCACACGCTGCTACTACGATGCAAAGTCGGGAGAGACACGGAGTAATGTGAACTTGAACCAGGTTAAATAAAATAAAATTGTATTGGTCACATACACAGATTTTGCAGATGTTATTGCGGGTGTAGGGAAATGCTTGTGAGCCTAGCTCCAACAGTGCAGTAATATCTAACAATACACACATCTAAAAAGTAAAAGAAACAGAAATATTAGTGATGAATGTATGGACAGTATATGGATATGTCATATCTGAAGAACAGTATATGTACAGCAATAGTTAAATAGGATAGGCCTTGACTAGAACACATTATGTACAGTGGAATTGAAAGGTATTCAGTCCCCTTTACTTTTTCCATATTTTGTTAGGTTACTGCCTTATTCTAAAATTGATTAAATCGTTTTTCTCTCTCAGCAAATCTACACATAATACCCCATAATGACAAAGCAAAAACAAGTTTTTAAAAGTTTTGCTAATAAAAAAAAAATGGAAACAAGCAATATCACATTTACATAAGTATTCAGACCCTTTACTCAGTACTTTGCTAAAGAAGCTTTTTCACCGATTACAGCCTTGAGTCTTCTTGAGAGTTTCTCCCATTCTTCTCTGCAGAGCCTCTCAAGCACTGTCAGGTTGGATGGGGAGTGTCGCTGCAAAGGTATTTTCAGGTGTTTGATCAGGTTCAAGTCCGGGCTCTGGCTGGGCCACTCAAGGATTTTCAGAGACTTGTCCCGAAGCCACGCCTGCATTGTCTTGGCTGTGTGCTTAAGGTACGGCCATTGTCTTCTTGTAAGGTTCTTGGGGACCTTCAATGCTGAAGAAATGTTTTGGTACCCTTCCCCGGATCTCTGCCTCGACACAATCCTGTCTCGGAGCTCTACGGACAATTCCTTCGACCTCATGGCTTGGTTTTTGCTCTGACCTGCACTGACAACTGTGGGACCTTATATAGACAGGTGTGTTCCTTTCCAAATCATGTCCAATCAATTTAATGTACCACAGGTGGACTCCAAGTTGTAGAAAAATCTCAAGGATGATGAATTGAAACAGGATGCACCTGAGCTCAATTTCAAGTCTAATCGCAAAGGGTCTGATTACTTACAAGGTATTTGCCAAAAATGCTAAAACTTGTTTTCACATAGTCATTATGGGGTACTGTGTGTAGATTGTCTAGGATTTTACAGAATGTGAAAAAAGTCCAGGGGTCTGAATACTTTCCAAAGGCACTCTACAGTATATGCATATATTTCTAGGTATTACTGCACTGTTGAAGATAGAAACACAAGCATTTTGCTGCACCTGAGAACATCTGCAAATCTGTGTTTCGCGACCAATATGCTGATTTGATTTGAAAAGAAAGGAAAGAGAATAGGACATCGTAAAAGAAGGGGAGGGTTTAAAGACTTAGAAAATAGGACATAGGGAAGGAAGGGAATAGGACCTCTAGGAAATGGTTTAGGATATAGGAAGAAAATCCTCTTTGTAGTATTGGTACCTAGCCCCAATGTTGTTGTTGTTGTTTGCTGCCAGTCTGACTGAAGGATTCTGGGATTTCCTGGAGCGTCACAGTTTCAAAAATTTAGGCAGAACTACATGCATGTTTACTTTCATCTGCTTTTCCTCACCCCCATCTGTTTTCTCATCCCTTTTCTCTTCCTTCCGTTTCATTGTCTTTGTCCTTCACTCTACCTCTGTCAGTCTCTCGCTCTCCTGCTGTGTTTTGAGTGAGAGGTGATGGGTGAGTGTGTGTGCACGTGTGCATGAGATGTATTTGTGCATAGACTTTAGTTGGTGCATGATCAAGCTTGTATGTACAGTAAATGCTTTAGCTGACTCATAGTTCAAAGGCTTGTCACCACAGATCTAGCACACAGTCTTTGAGAGAATGGCGCCGGAGGGGATGGCTGCTGTTCTATTTTGTTAGATTTTTCATGTTGCTTGTAACTTGTTTTTTTTTGCTTATTTTGTACATAATGTTGCTTCTACCGTCTCCTATGACCGAAAATAACTTCTGAACATCAGAACAGCGATTACTCACCTCGAACTGGATGAAGATTCTGTCTTTAACTCGTCCGACGCAAAGGATATACTGCTTTCTCAGGAACGGGCCCAAATCCCCGTAATTTACGTGAAGAAAGGACAGAGAAAAGGGGGGCAGAGGTCAGGCTGCCTTCTGAGAATTCGTAGGCGAGTGAGTAAATCTCCACTACCATCCGTTCTATTGACCAACGTGCAATCATTGGAAAAACAAAATGGATGACATACGATCAAGACTATCCTGCCAACGGGACATTTAATACTGTAATATCTTAGGTTTCACCGAGTCGTGGCTGAACGACGACACAGATGATATAGAGCTGCCCGGGATTTTCCATGCATCAGCAGAACAGAGAAGCTACGTCTGGTAAGACGAGGGGCGGGGGAATGTGTATATTTGTCAATATCAGGTATTGCTCCCTATGATGGCGCCGGAGGGGAAGGCTGCCGTCTTATCGGCTCATGCTCACCAACCATGCTATTTTGTTTATTTTTTCGTGTTGTTCGTAACTTGTTTTGTACATAATGTTGCTGCTACCGTCTATTATGACCGAAAATAGCTTCTGGCCATCAGAACTGCGATTTCTCATCTCAAATTGGACAAATTGTTCTTCTACAATGAGTCAGATGGGAGGTATATAATACAGACACCCGACCAGGCCCAGATCCTCGTTATTCATTGGAGAAAGAAACGGAGATCCCGCGGAAAGAGATCAGGGTGCCTTGTGAGGGTCAGGCAATGAGTGGCTAATCTGCCCTTGCCCTCTGTCCTGCTAGCTAACCTTCAATCGCTAAATGGGACAAACTGAAATCACGTTTATCCTACCAATGGGACATTAAAAACTGTAATATCTTATGTTTCACAGAGTCGCGGCTGAACGACGACATTAATAACATACAGCATACGCTCTATCGGCAGGACAGAACAGAAGCCTCTGGTAAGACATGGGGCGGGGGCCTATGCATTTATGTAAACAGCGATATCTAAGGAAGTCTCAAGGTTTTGCTCGCCTGAGGTAGAGTATCTCATGATAAGCTGTAGACCACACTATATACCTAAAGAGTTTTCATCTGTATTTTTTGTAGTTGTCTACATACTTTTACCAGCTGTTGCTGACACTAAAACCGCACTCAATGAGTTTTATACTGCCATAAGCAAACAGGAAAGCACTCATCCAGAGGGGCGCTCCTAGTGGCTGGGAACATTAATGCAGGGAAAATTAAAATCAGTTTTACCTATTTTCTATCAACGTGTTAAATGTGCAACCAGAGGGGAAAAAAACTCTAGACCACCTTTACTCCACACACAGAGATGCATACAAATCTCTCCCTCGCCCTCCATTTGACAAATCTGTCCATCATTCTATCCTGCTGATTCCTGCTTACAAGCAAAAATTTAAGCAGGAAGCACCAGTGGTCGGATGAAGCAATGCTAAACTACAGGACTGTTTTGCGCGCACAGACTGGAATATATTCCGGGATTCATTCAATGGCATTGATGACTATACCACCTCAGTCACTGGCTTCATCAATAAGTGCATCGAGGACGTCGTCCCCACAGTAACCTTACGTACATAACCCAAACAGAAGCCATGGGGTTACAGGCAACATCCGCATCGAGCTAAAGGCTAGAGCTGCCGCTTTCAAAGAGTGGGACACTAACCCGGACGCTTATAAGAAGTTCCGTTATGCCCTCAGACGAACCATTAAGATTGAATCCTACTACACCGGCTCTGGTGCTTGTCGGATGTGGCAGGGCTTGAAAACTATTACGGACTACAAAGGGAAACCCAGCCACGACCTGCTCAGTGACGCGAGCCTACCAGACATGCTAAATGCCTTTTATGCTCGCTTCGAGGCAGCAACACTGAAGCATGCATGAGAGCACCAGCTGTTCCGGCCGACTGTGTGATAAGACCTTTAAACAGGTCAACATTTACAAAGCCGCAAAGCCAGACGGATTACCAGGACGTGTACTAAAAGCATGCGCAGACCAACTGGCAAGTGTCTTAACTGACATTTTAAACCTCTCCCTGACTGAGTCTGTAATACCTACACTACCGTTTAAAAGTTTGGTGCCACTTAGAAATGTCCTTGTTTTTTTTAAAGAAAAGCTCATTTTTATGTCCATTTTTAAAATGACACCAAATTGATCAGAAATACAGTGTAGACATTGTCAATGTTGTAAATGACTATTGACTAGTTGAGTATCTGGAGCATCAGCATTTGTGGGTTCGATTACAGGCTCAAAATGTCCCGAAACTCATCAGTCTATTCTTGTTCTGAGAAATGAAGGCTATTCCATGTGAGAAATTGCCAAGAAACTGAAGATCTCATACAACGCTGTGTACTACTCCCTTCACAGAACAGTGCAGTTAACTGCACCTCAGATTGCAGCCCAAATAATTTAATGAATTTATCCTCTGCAGCAGAGGTAACTCTGGGTCTTCCTTTCCTGTGGCCAGTTTCATCATAGAGCTTGATGGTTCTGCGACTGCACTTAAAGAAATTGTCAAAGTTGTTGACATTTTCCGAATTGACTGCCATGTCTTAAAGTATTGATGGACAGTTATTTATCTTTGCTTATTTGAGCTGTTCTTGCCATAATAAGAATTTGGTCTTTTACCAAATAGAGTTATCTTCTGTATACCACCCCTACCTTGTCACAACACAACTGATTGCCTCTAATGTATTAAGAAGGAAAGAAATTCCACAAATTAACTCTGAACAAGGCACACATGTTAATTGAAATGCATTCCAGGTGGCTACCTCAAGAAGCTGGTTGAGAAAATGCCAAGAGTGTGCAAAGCTGACATCAATGCAAAGGGTGGCTATTTTGAAGAATCTCAAATGTCTTCACTAATATTCTACAATGTAGAAAATAGTAAAAAAAATAGAGAAAAACCCTTGAATGAGTAGGTCTGTCAACTTTTGACTGGTACTGTAGATTGACACACCGGTGCTTCAATCGACTCTAGTGAATGGCTGTGATCGGAGAATGGATCAACAACATTGTAGTTACTCCACAATAATAACCTGACAGCGTGAAAAGAAGGGAGCCTGTACAGAATAAAAATATCCCCAAACATGCATCCTGTTTGCAACAAGGCACCAAAGTAATACTGCAAAAAATTTGGCAAAGCAATTCACTTTTTTTGCCCTGAATACAAAGTGTTATGTTTGGGGCAAATCCAATACAAAACGTTACTTTGTACCCCTCTCCCTATTGTCAAACATCATGTTATGGATATGGTTGTAATCGTTAAGAACGGGATTTACTTTCGCTTCCCTCCAATCCTGGAGACACACACTTTCTAGTCGGCTTAAATTGAAAATATGACAAATAGGAGTGGCAATATCGTCTGCTATTTTCCTCAGTCATTTTCCATCCAAGTTGTCAGACCCGGTGGCTTGTCATTGTTGATAGACAATAATTATTTTTTTTACATTTTTCTCTTCCACATTCACTTCACGTAATTCAAAATTACAACGCTTGTCTTTCCTAATTTTGTCAGATATACTTGAATGTGTAGTGTTAGCATCTTGCCAATTAAAAAATCATTAAAGTGTTGCAATATCAGTAGGTTTTGTGATGAATGAGCCATCTGATTCAATGAATGATGAAGCTGAGTTTGCCTTTTAACCCAAAATTGTATTTAAGGTGCTCCAAAGCTTTTTACTATATTTTTTAATGTAATTTATCTTTGTTTTATAGTGTAGTTTAGTCACATGATTTCTCAATTTGCAATATGTTCACCAATCGATTGTGCTGCCATTCCTTTTGTCTCATCCCTCTCAACCATACAATTTGTCAATTCCTCATCAATCCACTGGGATTTAACAGATTTTACAGTAATTTTCTTAATGGGTGCATGCTTATTAGTAACTGGAATAAGCAATTTCATAAATGTGTCAAGTGCAGCATCTGTTTGCTCTTCATTACACACCATGGACCAAAAAATATTATTTCCATCAACAACATTGGAATCATTACATTTACTGTATGACCTCTTATACACTATATTAGGCCCAGCCGTTGGAACTTTGGTTTTCCTAGATATGGCTACTATATTGTGATCACTACACCTCGATGGATCTGGATACTGCTTTCAAGCTAATTTCTGTAGCATTAGTAAAGATGTGATCAATACATGTTGATGATTTCATTCCTGTGCTGTTTCTAACTACCCTGGTAGGTTGACTGATAACCTGAACCAGGTTGCATGACCTGGTTACAGTTTGAATCTTTTTCCTGAGTGGGCAGCTTGATGAAAGCCAGTCAATATTTAAATCACCCAGCAAATATACCTCTCTGTTGATATCACATACATTATCAAGCATTTCACACACATCATCCAGATACTGGCTGTTAGCACTTGGTGGTCTATAGCAGCTTCCCACCAGAACAGGCTTTAGGTGAGGCAGATGAACCTGTAGCCATATTACTTCACACGAGATCCTCTCTAACCTTTACAGGAATGTAGTTCTGTATATAAAACAGCAACACCTCCACCGTTGGCATTTCTGTATTTTCTGTAAATGTTATAACCTTGTATTGCTACCACTGTATCATCAAAGGTGTTATTTACGTGTTTCAGAGATAGTCAGAATATGAATGTCATCTGTTACTAGCAAATTATTGATTTCATGAACCTTGTTTCTTAAACTACATATGTTAACGTGGGCTATTTTGAGCACTTTTCTTCTGGGATGCTTGCTTGTTTTCATTGCTTTATTGGGAAGCTTAGCAGAAGTAGATATGCTCATGTTATTTATGCCAGTGCAGGGTGAGCTGCACACAGTGGACTTCATCCTAGGGCACACCGCTTCAGTGCGAACAGTATAAATTTGGTTCATAGGCACATGATTACTACATACAACAGCTGTAGGATCAGCAGAGGCATTCAGGGCAGTTAGAGGGACATACATTAGGTTACTTACATTGTCTACCAACGCTCCTGGTATGATGTACATTTGCTGAAGCATTATGACAACTCTGCATCACATGGAAGGGATTAGCTGAGCTGGGCTTGGGTCGTTGATAAGTCATTTTCTCAACGCAGTCTTATAATGCCGTGAAAGGATCCAGGAACCCAAATGATTTGGGTGGATCCCATCCTCCTTGTAAAATGTTTTTTTGTTTCCAAAAGGTATTGAAATTGTCAACAGAAGTTATACCCATTGAGCTGCAATAATCACATAGCCAGGTCAGCACCTCAGGAGTAAATGTCAGTTGGCTTTTCAGAGACATGTTGGACAAAACCCACTGAGGATGGCTCCGAAAGCCTTTTGGAGTGGGTCTGTGGACTTTTCCATGTGACTATTAAAATCACCAAAAATTTGAATATTATCTGCTATGACTACAAGGTCCGATAGGAATTCAGGGAACTCAGAGAGGAATGCTGTATATGGCCCAGGAGGCCTGTAAACAGTAGCTATAAAAAGTGATTGAGTAGGCTGCATAGATTCTATGACTACAAGCTCAAAAGACGAAAAGTTATAATTTTTTTTGTAAATTGAAATTTGCTATCGTAAATGTTAGCAAAACCTCCGCCTTTGCGGGATGCACGGGGAATATGGTCACTAGTGTAACCAGGAGGTGAGGCCTCATTTAACACAGTAAATTCATCAGGCTTAAAGCCATGTTTCAGTCAGGCCAATCACATCAAGATTATGATCAGTGATTAGTTCATTGACTATAACTGCCTTTGAAGTGAGGGATCTAACATTAAGTAGCCCTATTTTGAGATGTGAGGTATCACGTTCTTTTTCAATAATGGCAGGAATGGAGGAAGTCTTTATCCTAGTGAGATTGCTAAGGCGAACACCGCCATGTTTAGTTTTGCCCAACCTGGGTCGAGGCACAGACATGGTCTCAATGGGGATAGCTGAGCTGACTACACTGACTGTGCTAGTGGCAGACTCCACTAAGCTGGCAGGCTGGCTAACAGCCTGCTGCCTGGCCTGCACCCTATTTCATTGTGGAGCTAGAGGAGTTAGAGCCCTGTCTATGTTGGTAGATAAGATGAGAGCACCCCTCCAGCTAGGATGGAGTCCGTCACTCCTCAGCAGGCCAGGCTTGGTCCTGTTTGTGGGTGAGTCCCAGAAAGAGGGCCAATTATCTACAAATTCTATCTTTTGGGAGGGGCAGAAAACAGTTTTCAACCAGCGATTGAGTTGTGAGACTGCTGTAGAGCTCATCACTCCCCCTAACTGGGAGGGGGCCAGAGACAATTACTCGATGCCGACACATCTTTCTAGCTGAAGCTATGTTGCGCTTGGTGACCTCTGACTGTTTCATCCTAACATCGTTGGTGCCGACGTGGATAAAAATATCTCTATACTCTCTACACTCGCCAGTTTTAGCTTTAGCCAGCACCATCTTCAGATTAGCCTTAACGTCGGTAGCCCTGCCCACTGATAAACAGTGTATGATCGCTGGATGATTCGTTTTAAGTCTAATACTGCGGGTAATGGAGTCGCCAATGACTAGGGTTTTCAATTTGTCAGAGCTAATGGTGGGAAGCTTCGGCATCTCAGACCCCGTAACGGGAGGAGAAGAGACAAGAGAAGACTCCGCCTCAGACTCCGACTTGCTGCTTAATGGGGAAAACCGTTTGAAAGTTTCTGTCGGCTGAATGAGCGACACCGGTTGAGCATTCCTACAGCATTTCCCTCCAGAAGCCATGAGAAAGTTGTCCGGCTGCAAGGACTGTGCGAGGGGATTTTTACTACTATCTGTACTTACTGGTGGTACAGATGCTGTTTTATCCTTCCCTACACTGAAATTACCCTTCCCTAATGATTGCTTCTGAAGCTGGGCTTGCAGCACAGCTATCCTCGCCGTAAGGCGATCGTTCTCCTGTATATTATGAGTACAGTGACTGCAATTAGAAGGCATCATGTTAATGTTACTACTTAGCTCTGGCTGTTGGAGGTCCTTACGAACCATGTCCAGATAAAGCGTCCGGAGTGAAAAAGTTGAATGAAAAGAAAGTTGTGAAAACGAAAAATATAAACGGTAATTAAAAAGTAAAAACCGTAAAGTTGTAAGGTTGGCAACAAAACGCACAGCAACACGTCTGCAAGTTCTGCAAGTTGTGACCGGAAATGACAAGCTGACCGGAAAGTGAACGGCTGAGAAACTAGAGTAGTAGTGTGCTCTTCTCTCGTCTTAACTTCCAATGCTCCATCCCCCTGCCCAACCCCCCTCCACCAACCTCCAGGATGCCCGGCATTTATATCTTTATTTAACTAGGCAAGTCAGTTAAGGACAAATTCTTAGTTTCAATGACGGCCTAGGAACAGTGGGTTAACTGCCTGTTCAGGGGCAGAAACACAGATTTGTACTTTGTCAGCTTGGGGATTCGATCTTACAACCTTTCGGTTATTAGTCCAACCTGCCGCCCCATCAGAACATTCCAGGCATTCCCGTGATTGGCAGATAGCAGGTTGATTGGCATGTCGGAACCCGCGAACACTGGGTACTGGTAAGTACAACACAACCAACTAACAGCATAACACGTAACACACAGCTGTCTGTGTGGGTCGCTACAATACCGTGCATCATAGGGAAATAATGCAAGCTCTAGCATGCCTTTCAAGCCAATCAGAAAGGAGTATTCAACAATGCCATGGTATAAATGCAAATAACAGATGAACAGTCATTAATCTATTATAATCAGATTGCCTTGTGACATTATTCAGCAGGCCAAAAACTCCATCCCACCTGAACAGGCTGCGATTCCAGGCATCTTTTTTTAAACAGTTCTTTCACAAAAAGGGTGTTATCATTTTCACAATTTCAGAGTGTTATTTTGACTTCATAGTGTGGAAATATCATTTTAAAAACCTGCACTGCCCATTTAAGATACTCTTTGTGCTTAGGTAGAACAGTGAACGACTTACAGGAGAGAGTGGAGAGGATGTGCTAGAATTGCAGTACGGGCAGCTCACAATTGGCCCAGCGGCATCCGTGTTAGGGGATGGTTTGGCTGGGGTAGGCCGTCATTGTAAAATAATAATTTGTTCTTAACTGACTTTCCTAGTTAAATGAAGGTTAAATGTTTAAAAAAAGATCTGAACCCAGGTTTGCAGTGCTACATGACCGCTAGACTTAGACCGCTAGACTACCCCGGGACACGATAGGGCACTACTTTTGACGAGTGTAACATAGACCTACTGTATAAAGACATTATTCACAACAGGACTATCAGTACTGTATGTATGAATGAAGGTGTGGGCTCTGTTGTGGAAGAGGATCGACAAATAATCTCTCCTGGAGATGGAAGGCTGCATATGAGTGACTCGTGAATATCTGAAATTGAATGTTTGAGAAGTTTCACACAGAGAGAGAGAGATAAATATTCATTTTTCACAGATACATTTCAGTGTAGGAATGTAATGTTATGGTTATGAAAGGGTATTGTGCGAATGTGTGTGCATGCATCTGCATTTGTGTGTATGTGTGCGTGCGTGCATATGTGTGTGTAATGAAAGATAAAGTGAGGGAGAGAGGAAAATAAGAGTAGAGGAGGACGGAAGGAGGACAAGAAGATGGGGAGGGAGGAGGATATAGAGGGTGAGAACTGGAGGAGGATGTAAGGAGGAGACGAGGATGGAGGAGGATGGATGGAAGAGAAGGAGGGGAGAGGATGCTGGGAGGAGGACATTTACAGAACAGCCATGTCAGCCACCCAAAGAGAGGAAGGGGGAAAAGAGAGGGTGACAGAAAGCAGTGTTAGTAGTGAAGGAGCGAGTGCAAGATACTTTCAGTTGAAAGAGGGGAAAGAGAAAGATATTTACAGATGAACCACATCGGTACAATACTGTAAATAATCATGTTAACTATACAGATGTCAGATCTTAATTTGATCACTCTTTTGTTGTGTAACATTTTCCTGTGCATCAGGAAGTTCAAATGAGCCTTGTGAAACCCGCAGTTCTCTTTCTTTCCATGCGGGTGCGGTCGAGTCATTCGGATCGGTGGGGCCATATCTGTGACCGAACACCTCTTATGTAGTAACATTTAAAATGCTATTTTTTTACATTGGATAAAAGTAGAGGCTCTAGAAAATGGTATATCATACACTGCAGTTGAGGAACAATGGGAAAGTAATTCTGCTTTGAAAGTTGATAAACTTGTAATGCCACTTTTGAGAAAATGGCCCTTGAGTCTTTTGGTACACCTACTGGAGAGCTCTTCTTTGATTCCACCCATTCCGCATCGTTCACACCCTCCTAAGCCTTAGTCCCACCCATCTCTTTATGATTCAAGTGAGGCCATATGGTAAACACACGCTATATCAAATCAAAGTTTATTTGTCACATGAACAGGATACAGAAGATGTAAACGGTACAGTGATAGTACTTTCATAGTAGCAATATAATAAACAGGGAGCGTCCAGATTAAAAATATTTTTGCGTTATTAGATGATGCTTACCCAGACACATTTGTCTAAATTGATGGGTCACGTGAAGGAAATGCTATAACCACTCCTCACCCACATCTAGCTAAGTGGATGGGTTACTATTGTCTAGACATGTACACATGTTCATGAAATACAATCGATGGCCATAATAACCCCCAAACACACCTGCTAATTTGATGGGTCATGTAATAATCCAGCCGAAGTGGAGTCTTTTGTTTAAACATGTACAGTTGAAGTCGGAAGTTTACATACACTTAGGTTGGAGTCATTAAAACTTGTTTTTCAACCAGTCCACAAATTTCTTGTTAACAAACTTTAGTTTTGGCAAGTCGGTTTGGACATCTACTTTGTGCATGACACAAGTAATTTGAGTTTCACACAAGTAAAACTATAGTTTGTTTGTAAGAAATTTGTGGAGTGGTTGAAAAACAAGTTTTAATGACTCCAACCTAAGTGTATGTAAACTTCCGACTTCAACTGTCGGTAGCTAGCTAAACAATTAACCGGCGTAACCCCAAATCCTACTACTACCATTACAAACATAGTCATAGCTGTAGTGTGAATCTGCAGTTAGCTAAAGCTAACAAACTAGGTTAAATGTTAACTAGCTAACATTTGGCTAAAATTAGCAATGCAAATAGATTTCTGATTCTAATAATATTACTACACAGATCATGCACTCAATGTTAGCTATCGAGCCAGCAAGCTAATGTTTGCTTGCTAACAGTATGTTTAACTTGCAATAAAATCGTATTTGCGATAAAATTAGAAACGTATATTGTATCTTGAAAATGTAGCTAGACTCTTATCCGTATACATGGATGAAAGCTTCATGGCAAACTGGAACCATTTAACTCCATTTTGTTTGGAGCTACGTCTTGTTTGGCCAGCTTTGTGTCAAGTTACTCCGGTTCACCCTGACCTTGGCTTGTACAGAAAGTAGCCCATCACTTTTTCCTACTGATCTGTCAATAGTGCCTGCTATATTCAGGGCATCAATGTTGTTGAGAAAAGTAGCAAAACTTTTGTAGTTCTCAATGGCTAACGTTATATCTTTCAAAAATGGCGCGGTAGAAAGGACTGTCAACACATACTGAACAGCCCACGTTATAGACCGAAGCCTGCTCCATGGCAGACCAATCCAAACTCATCTCCCGGAATGTCCAGCTCATACTTTATCTCAGGCAATCATGGCTAGTGGGAAGGTTCCTGACTTTTTCCATATCTAAACCAACTAGGCTCGTAACTTAACCATTTTATTCATATTTATGGATCGAATACAAGTTTGTTAGTAACATATTTGGTTACGTAGAATACTGTGATCATTATGTGATCTCGCAGACATGGATTCAGCTTTGATCTAACTGTATTAAACAAGCACCATTCACCTGAGTAGCCTGTTCTCTGTATACAAATGCGCAGAACATGACCCCTACATGTGCAGACTTAAGATCCAGCGAACTAAAGATTTGGATCCGCAGCCTCTCCGTTTATTTCAAAGACAGTTGTATTTAATGGATAACATAAATAGGAAACAAATAAAATAACAACAGTAGGCTACACCAACATTAGTTTCCATTCATGCAAAGTGTGAAAATGATTGTGGCGCTCGGAGCCGAAGCATGCTGCTCAGACCACTGCACTACAGCAGTTCACAATGCTCTAGCAAGCTGTGAGAATACTTGATGATACTTGATGGAATAAAGTCAGTTGGTTTGCAGAGCTTTCCCCAAACCATAGCCCTAGGTATTGTACTGCATTGTATAGCCTACGAGATTCTATATATTCAATATTAATTTAAATCGTCCTGTTGCAGGATGATTTTCCTCCTGCAACAAAATAGGTCAAATTAACCCTGTAGGTCTAAGCTAAGGTGACCAGATTTCTGAAATGAAAACCGGGGACATTTCCAGTTCGGCGGTCAATAAATAATTAACATATCCAATGTTATTATCTATGAAATAAAAAAAGGGGACAATTCCGGCTTCATGTATTTAGTCTAACAGGCACTCTGTGATAGAGAAAACAACTATATTACAGAAACACTACAGACAAGACTGAACTATCTGATCTGAACAGCCATTCAGTGGTCCTGGTACAATAAGATCAGAAGAGAACATCAGCAAAATGTAAAAAACAGACAATAGCATATGTGAATTACTTAACATAATAAATAAATAAGATGCGGATGAGATTGGTAACTACATAATATACATATACCAACCTAATCTGTATATTTCTCAGAAGAATGTATATTCTTCAGGATTGCTCTGTCTTTGGCCAGCTTCTCCTCTCCTTTGTCTGTTCTTCTTCACTCTCCTTGTGTCACTCTTCTTACTCTCTTAACTTTTTCTTCTCCTCCAATCTTTCTCCTCTTTTCTTCACTCGTCTTCCTTTCCTTCTCTTCACCTTTCCACCTCACTCTTCTACACTCTCCTCGCTTCACTCTTTTTACTCCCTTCATTTTTCCTTCTCCTTCCTCTCCAATCTGTATTAATAAATAGCATACTATTAGATAAAATACTTTGGTTAACAGATTCCCATTGCTTGCCTCATTTTTGTATTTTATCTCACTAACATTGTTTGGAATAATACATTGGCAGGCTCTGTAACCATATCTTTACCTTTCCTCCTCTGTCTCCTTCACTCTTCTTCCGATCCAGTCTTCCTCCTCTCCTTTCTCTCCACTGCTAATGTTATCCATGAACATTTCTAAATATATTTTCACACTACTTATTATACCGCCAAACCATTAAAATTGTAATCTACAAAAATATTCTCCGAATGAATTGTGCATTCATTTAATATAATCATATTTTCAAAATAGCTCATCCACTGCATGTTTACATGTGAATGTTTTTTACTCTAACTACCATAACAGTAGCTAGCTAACTTAGTCATAGTCTAACTTAGTCTACATAGCTAACGTTAGCTAGCATAACCTATTTAAAACCTTATAGAGCAGATCAACTATCTATATAATAAATTGTGGCATTATAACATCACATAACAACATTGAAACTTACCTGGCTTGAAAAGACGTTTGTGGTGATGTTGTGGATTCACTTGATACTTGCTAGCTTCTGGCCGAGTTTTCCACAGAGCAGTTTTCTCTAAAACTATCGCGAGCAAGTAGTCAGTAGAAGAAGAAGAGTGAATGAAGCTGCTGTAGCGAGCAGCCCCCTCTGTTGGCCTAAACAAGCACAACGCGATTGAGATGTCAACCGGTAGGCTCTGCTGCCTGGTCTTTCTTGCCAAGTAAAATATTTCACTTTGAAGTCTGTACAGTTAAAAACTGGGACATTTCCGGGGACAGCTCCAGCCGGGGACTGTCCCCGGAAAACGAGGACGTCTGGTCACCCTAGTCTAAGCCCTTAGATCGCAATATCAATCTAAGATTATCATCTATCGATGGTGGTGACTTATTAGTTTGTAGCTCATACGGTTTGGGTTTTAGAGACGATTTCATTACGATTTTCTTGTCCGGATCCTCTCGTGTGTTGAAAAAGGCTGTTTTCACAGCCTGTTATGTCCCATGGAATAAGTGCAAACTTTATGTCGATGGAAGAAGGTGGATTGATATGTAGCTACTACAAGAAACGGTAATTCGCTAGCATTAACACACAGGGAGCGTTTCAAATCAAATCAAATTGTATTTGTCACATACACATGGTTAGCAGATGTTAATGCGAGTGTAGCGAAATGCTTGTGCTTCTAGTTCCGACAGTACAGTAATATCTAACAAGTAATCTAACAATTTCACAACAACTACCTTATACACACAAATGTAAAGGAATTAATAAGAATATGTACATAAAAATATATGGATGAGCGAAGGCCGAACGGCATAGGCAAGATGCAGTAGATGGTATAGAGTACAGTATATACATATGAGATGAGTAATGTAGGGTATGTAAACATTAGATAAAGTGGCATTGTTTAAAGTGGCTATTCAGCATTCACACAGGTGGGTCAATTGACTCTAAGGGGATTTTATTAAGACCCGACACCTTTGTGTTCTCCTGCAACCCTGGTATGTATCAATGTCTTTGTTGTGCTGTTACTCTTTTTCCTGACGAAGACCCAGTTATGTGTGGAAATGTTGTCAGTCTAGTAAAATATCACTCTTAACAGTATACAGATTCGTTTTGTTTTCATTGAACTAGTCGCTTAGTCCAGCACCTGGAAAAGGGTCCTTCTTGAATGTGATCATATTCCTGCCAAATCGTTCTCTTCCTTCCCTCTGTCCAGAACTGCCGTATGGCTGGGAGAAGATCGATGACCCTATCTATGGCAGTTACTACGTAGAGTAAGTCCTCCCCGCAAAACAAAAAAACATTCCCAGGACATTAGCTAACATTCTCATTAAGTTCTAATCAGGTTTTGGTCTAACATTAGCATTATAACATGCAACAGACATTCAAAGAACATTCAACAAATGCTGTTCTAAGAAAAGTAATTTCTGTCTTCATTGGTTACACCGTAAAGGGGTTACTGTAATATTCACAGTACGGTATTTGCCACTAGCTGTCTAAGTTACTGTAATATCCTAGCAATGACACACAATACTGTAAAATGTACTGTATTCTAGTGTAAAAAAAGTCAACGTTACTATAATCGTAATGAAGGAAATACATTGAGGGAACACTGGGTTTGTATTTTACAGTATTTTACTGTAATTAAATGGGATTGGCGCAAGCTGGTTGGCTGCTAGGTAATGTGTTTGCATACAGTACCATTCGAAATACAGATTTTTCACTGCCCACATCTTTGTTAGCCACAAATTTAGGACACACTCCTGACATAACACTTTCCCCTTAATCATGCACTGATTTCTATTTGAGCTACATTCACCAATTTCAAATTAGATGTGTGTTCTCACCCAAGTATCAACGACTACATTGCAGACGCCTGCCAAATCTCACAACGCATGGCTAGGTGTTGAACATATAAACATATACACTAACCACACCATTATGCCCATGCAACAGTGCAATGTAATCAGCCTGGAGCATAACCATTGTTTTAGTCAATGTGTGTCTGTCTGCTGTGAAGAAGAGAACACAAAACACACTGATGCTGCTGGATTTCACTGTCATAGTCCTGTTCCTTGCAGCCACATCAACAGAAGGACCCAGTTTGAGAACCCCGTCTTGGAGGCCAAGAGACGACTGGAGCAGCAGCAGATGCAGAACCAGGGACTGTCAGCTCTGCCTTTACCTACTATATACAGAGGTACAACAATACCCCCTATACTCCACAGTACTACCACTCTACTATATAGCCAGGGACTTTCTGCTTTATTCAAAGATAAAGATATATACTGTACATACAATATCAGCCCTGGTCACCACATACAAAAATACCATTTACCATTTTAACTCTTCTTACAATCAACAGAAGTATAATATGCTCAGGGTTGGCTTTATGGGTTGGGAGGGGCCTGGCCTTCCTTACTGCACCTCCTTGGTTGTCTAAATAAAATATATAAATATTTATCATTTATTTGACTGAGACGCGCGCCGACTGAAAGACACATCAATCTCAGATAAAGCATCCGTGCGAGCGAAACAGTGCCCCTCTGTCTCCATATGTGTAGACTATGTATCTGACCCTGTCTGGGCAGAAGGAATGTGGCATGTCATGTTTTTTTTCGGGCCAGACAGCATCAGATACACGGGCTACATGTAGTAAGACAGAGCAGAGCGAGGTCTCACTCTTGCCAAAGTCTGTCCTGAATAAGCCCACTGTGCTTCTACGGGCATAATATGCAGACCTAAGCTTGTCGCCTTCATTCCTGCCTTTGGGACATTGACTCACATTGTTAGGGCGGAGACATGAGCGTCCCATTGATATTTTACCAAAATAATAATTATGCCTGTCCAAAAAATTATTCAAAATACTTTACCAGAGAGCTTGACTTAACCATACAGGATCATACTTTTTTTTTTTTTTTGCTGTGGATTCACAAGTGCATAGGTCTATGGGGAGCAAGCAATTTGGGCAGCACATGTGGAAATAGGCCTAGCTGATTATTGAGTTTCGGCTGTCAGTGAAAAGCATTGAAAATGTGTGTAGACAATGTGTCTTGAGTATAATTTAAAATTTTGAGACAAGAAGAAGGGGAGGGGTGTGTGGCTAAGACATGGGTGTCTCTCTCCAGAATGCATGCACTCCGCTCTCCAGAATGTGCTCCGATGTCTCTGCTAATTCTTACACGTTCATTATTCCATTGTGTGAATTGTATGTAACCAGTAGGCCTAGTAAATGTACCATTAATTCCAGTCATTTGGTTTCATTAATTTCTGTTAATGCATGAATTACAGTCATTTATTGTTCTCATTCTCGGAGTGGAAACGTTGTTTGCAGAGTGTTGCTTTACAGTCCCCGCTGTTCCATAAGGTGTTTTTTTAATCTGTTTTTTAAAACTTCATTAGGGTAGGGGGCACTATTTTCACCTCCGGATGAAAAGCGTGCCCAAAGTAAACTGCCTGCTACTCAGGCCCAGAAGGTAGGATATGCATATTATTGGTAGATTTGTATAGAAAACACTGTACAGTTTCCAAAACTGTTAAAATAATGTCTGTGAGTATAACAGAACTGATATGGCAGGCAAAAACCTTAGAAAAATCCATCCAGGAAGTGGGGGGGGGGGGTTCTAATTTTTTTTCTTCTATTGAATTCCATTACAGTATCCATTGACTTAGGACTCAAATTGCACTTCCTATGGCTTCCACTAGATGTCAACAGTCTTTATACGTTGTTTCAGGCTTGTATTGTGAAAAATGAGGGAGTAAGACCAGTCTGAATGAGTGGACCCTGCAGTGTCCCAGAGGTTTTTCATGCGCACGACCGAGAACACGCCTTTCTTGTTTCGTTCAAAATACAATGCTTTTAGTTTTAGAAATATTTAGGGCCAACTTATTCTTTGCCACCCACTCTGTAACTAACTGCAGCTCTTTGTTAAGTGCTGCAGTCATTTCAGTCGCTGTAGTAGCTGACGTGTATACTGGTGAGTCATCCGCATTCATAGAAACTCTAGCTTTACTCAAAGTAGGTGGCATGTCGTTAGTAAAAATTGAAAAAAAGCAAGGGGCCTAAACAGCTAACCTGGGGAATTCCTGATTCTTACTGGATTATATTTGATAGGTTTCCACTAAAGATCACCCTCAATGTGTCCATATGTCAAAGGCATTAGTTTAATTTTTATTTGAGATTTTTATCATTTTAATTAATATTTTTATGATTAACCAGGTGACAATAATTTTGAGAAACAAAAACGTTATTATTGAAATGAAACTGTTTTACGAAGATGCGAATACAAAAATAATCAGAACTGCCATGCAGATAGGTAGAAATGGTAGGAAATATTGTAAGCTTCCCCAAACTTGAATCTCACGAGCTGCCTATTGTCTTTATTATAACACCCAGAAGGTCCCGTAAAAATAACTGGCCAAATCATACAAATACTCTAAAATATGTATACTCATATAAGTCGCTTTGGATAAAATAATCTGCTAAATGGCATATAATATTAGATACAGACAGTACAGTGCACAAAGCTTATATTGAATGCTGTATTAGCAATCAACCGCTTATAGTGATAAAGTTGTCCTGCACGGATGTAATCACTATAAGAGGGAATATTATTGTGCCTGAGTTTGGCTGAGCGGGTAACACTGCAAACTCTAGTCCACATATGATCCCTGTGCCGGACACTGGGCTTTACTTCCTGGTCCAGCCAAACCATTTCTGATATATCTCTCTTCCCTTACCGCAACAAAAAAATAAAGAAATATATATATATATACATATATAGTTGAAGTCGGAAGTTTACATACACCTTAGCCAAATACATTTAAACTCAGTATTTCACAATTCCTGACATTTAACCCCAGTAAAAATTCCCTGTCTTAGGTCAGTTAGGATCACAACTTTATTTTAAGAATGTGAAATGTCAGAATAATAGTAGAGAGAATGATTTATTTCAGCTTTTATTTCTCTCATCATATTCCCAGTGGGTCAGAAGTTTACATACACTCAATTAGCATTTGGTAGCATTACCATTAAATTGTTTAACTTGGGTCAAACGTTCCGGGTAGCCTTCAACAAGGTTCCCACAATAAGTTGGGTGAATTCTGTCCCATTCCTCCTGACAGAGCTGGTGTAACTGAGTCAGGTTTGTAGGCCTCCTTGCTCGCACATGCTTTTTCAGTTCTGCCAACACATTTTCTATGGGATTGAGGTCAGGGCTTTGTGATGACCACTCCAATACCTTGACTTTGTTGCCCTTAAGCCATTTTGCCACAACTTTGGCAGTATGCTTGGGGTCCTTGTCCATTTGGAAGACCCATTTACGACCAAGCTTTAACTTCCTGACTGATGTCTTGAGATGTTGCTTCAATATATCCACATAATTTTCCATCCTCATGAAGCCATCTATTTTGTGCACCAGTCCCTCCTGCAGCAAAGCACCCCCACAACATGATGCTGCCACCCCCATGCTTCACGGTTGGGAGGGTGTTCTTCAGCTTGCAAGCCACCCCCTTTTTCCTCCAAACATAACGATGGTCACTATGGCCAAACAGTTCTATTTTTGGTTCATCAGACCAGAGGACATTTCTCCAAAAAGTACGATCTTTGTCCCCATGTGCAGTTGCAATGGCAGTTGCAACCGTTGTCTGGCTTTTTTATGGCGGTTTTGGAGCAGTGGCTTCTTCCTTGCTGAGCAGCCTTTTAGGTTATGTCGATATAGGACTCGTTTTACTGTGGATATAGATACTTTTGTACCTGTTACCTCCAGCATCTTCACAAGGTCCTTTGCTGTTGTTCTGGGATTGATTTGCACTTTTCGCACCAAAGTACGCTCATCTCTAGGAGACAGAACGCGTCTCCTTCCTGAGCAGTATGACGGCTGCGTTGGCCCATGGTGTTTACACTTGCGTACTATTGTTTGTACAGATGAACGTGGTACCTTCAGGCGTTTGGAAATTGCTCCCAAGGATGAACCAGACTTGTGGAGGTCTACACATTTTTTTCTGAGGTCTTGGCTGATTTGTTTTGATTTTCCCATGATGTCAAGCAAAGAGGCACTGAGTTTGAAGGTTGGCCTTGAAGTACGTCCACAGGTACACCTCCAATTGACTCAAATGTTGTCAATTAGCCTATCGGAAGCTTCTAAATCCATGACACCATTTTCTGGAATTTTCCAAGCTATTTAAAGGCACAGTCAATTTAGTGTATGTAAACTTCTGACCTACTGGAATTGTGATACAGTGAAATATAAGTGAAATAATCTGTCTGTAAACAATTGTTGGAAAAATTTACTTGTGCCATGCACAAAGTAGATGTCCTAAACGAATGCACATTTGTGGCCTGCTGGAGGTCATTTTGCAGGGCTCTGGTAGTGCACCTCCTTGCACAAAGGCGGAGGTAGCGGTCCTGCTGCTGGGTTGTTGCCCTCCTTCGGCCTCCTCCACGTCTCCTGATGTACTGGCCTGTCTCCTGGTAGCGCCTCCATGCTCTGGACACTACGCTGACAGACACAGCAAACCTTTTTGCCACAGCTCACATTGATGTGCCATCCTGGATGAACTGCACTACCTGAGCCACTTGTGTGGGTTGTAGACTCCGTCTCATGCTACCACTAGAGTGAAAGCACCGCCAGCATTCAAAAGTGACCAAAACATCAGCCAGGAAGCATAGGAACTGAGAAGTGGTGTGTGGTCACCACCTGCAGAACCATTCCTTTTTGGGGGGTGTCTTACTAATTGCCTATAATTTCCACCTTTTGTCTATTCCATTTGCACAACAGCATGTGAAATTTATTGTCAATCAGTGTTGCTTCCTAAGTGGACAGTTTGATTTCACAGAAGTGTGATTGACTTGGAGTTACATTGTGTTGTTTAAGTGTTCCCTTTATTTTTTTGAGCAGTGTATTTTAGGAGTGATTATTCTACTGTATTACTGACCTACTCTAACCCCCTCCCCCACAATTCTCCAGAGAAGCCCCCATTCACGAGGGACCCCACCCAGCTGAAGGGCTCCTTTCTGTCCACGGCTCTCCAGAAGAGTAACATGGGCTTTGGCTTCACCATCATTGGAGGGGACGAACCGGATGAGTTCCTGCAGGTCAAGAGTGTCATACCCGAGGGCCCCGCTGCACAGAACCAGAAGATGAACACAGGTACTGTGTTTCAGGAACTAACCACACACACACACAATTTATTTGTTACAAAATCATGAAATCTATGATGCCACATTCCTCTGTGTGGGTGTGTGGGTGGGTGGTGTGGCCTTTACCAAAGACGTGCTCCTCCAAACATATTCAAATTATTCAGGCATATAATAACATATCTACGGTCAGCCTAGGCTATATCTTGCTTATTGAAAACGTGCCTCACACATACAATACCATTTATGGGAGCCTAGTGTTTTTTATTTGAGAAGTGCGATGTGTAAAGGCTTATATTTGAAGCCAATTACAACAATGTTGACTGTCACCACTCCAAACATTGAGCAAACACTGTATATATATATTTTTTTTTTTTTACTTGTTACTGTAGCCTATGCTATTTGATAAACTGTATCAATCCACTATGGACTAGGAAGAGAATAGTCCGTGCCCCCAGCTGAATTGGAGTCGATGACAACCCAAAGACCGTCAATAACCTACAGAACTTGAGACAACGGCATACAGTTTTAAGCCATGAAATGCGTTGATTGGCCAATGAGTGGCCAAGCCCTCATCACGTCTATCATTTATTTATCCATCAAAACCCAGTACTTTCGTGCCACCGCTAGCTATGGCGCTCATAATTCCCACAGTGAAAATAGCTCAAATATTTCTGACACAACCCTGGACCAACGCTAACATTTACCATTAAAATAGAGCCCTCTGTCTCCCTCTTGCTCACTCACTGTCCTGATTTCACTCTCTTCTGCTTGCTGTCTCCCTCTCTCTTTGACATTGCCAAACATACACACACACGCATAAACACACGCATAAACACACGCATAAACACACGCATACACCACACACCACACACACACACCATCCCTGACTGATATTTGCTGGCCTGTTTGAGCTGTGGTGTTGCTGTGTGGGAGGGGAGTATGTGTACTTGTCTGGGTGTGTCTGCACGCGTGTGTGTTTGTTAACCATCACCAGGTTGGAATAGCAGTACAGTGGCAGTGTGATGGTTGTCTCTTGGTGCCAATACGCTCCAGATGGCTGGCATGTCCACAGAGACACACTGAGCCTCTGCTACAGACACACACACACACATACACACACGCACACACAGTGGTGTCAAGTAAAATAATTTAAAGTACTGCTTAACTAGTTTTTTGGGGGTATCTGTACTTTACTTATATATTTTTTGACAACTTTTACTTTACACTACGTTCCTATTGAAAGTAATGTACTATTTACTACATACATTTTCCCTGACACCCAAAAGTACTCGTTACATTTTAAATGCTTAGCAGGACAGAAAAATTGTCAAATTCATGCAAATTCATCCCTGGTCATGCCTACTGCCTCTGATCTGGTGGACTCACTAAACACACATGCTTCGTTTGTAAGTGATGTTGGAGTGTGCCCCTGGCTATTCGTAAGTAAAAAAAACTAGAAAATGGTGCCATCTGGTTTGATTAATATAAGGATGAATCCTTAAATTTTTGATACTAAAGTATATTTAAGCATTACATTTACTTTTGATACTTAATTATATTTAAAATCAAATACTTTTTGACTTTTACTCAAGTAGTATTTTCGGGGTGACTTTCAATTATAGTCGATCATTTTCTATTTGTATATATTATGGATCCCCTGCTGCCAAAGCAGCAGCTACTCTTCCTGGTGTCCAGAAAAATGAAGGCACTTATTACAATCTTAAAACATTACAATACATTCA
Source organism: Salvelinus fontinalis (assembly GCF_029448725.1). Taxonomy (NCBI): domain Eukaryota; kingdom Metazoa; phylum Chordata; class Actinopteri; order Salmoniformes; family Salmonidae; genus Salvelinus; species Salvelinus fontinalis. The sequence goes on along the minus strand of NC_074676.1, from coordinate 3,074,526 downwards.
CAGATTTCTATTAAGGTATCATTACTTTTACTCACGCCCCCCCCCCCCCACACACACACACACACACACACCCACCCATGTAGAGCTTTGCCTTCATTCTAACTCTGCTGCCATACTGATATCATGGGCCTCTGTGACACTCTAGGGCAGGGGTCGGCAACAGGTGAAACCAGCCCACGAGTGTATTTCTTTGGCCCCCAAAATATTTATGTTTTTGGGGGATTTTAGTGTTTGGTAAAAATGTACTGTACAATCACCAATTCAGCAAAGAAAATCTGTTGCTAAAAATAAAAAGAGAGACGTGATCATGTCTCACTGTTATCAAGGTAAATACAATCTATTTTTGGGTATACTTTGCAAGTGCCTTGGCAGCAGCTAATGGGGATCCGAAATAAATACGTAACATTTGCAGGGTACAAATTACCATCTGCTCGGACAAAAATTGGCCCCCAGCTGAATCTAGTTGGCTACCCCTGCTCTAGGGACGTCGGACTTCTTCTGTGTTCACTAATTATACACACTCGCTATAGTTCGCTAGAGATTCCGATGATAGCTGAGACACATTTGAATGCATTTGTTCAGTACAGTATGTTTTTAGACCCGTTTCAGACCATCTTCTTCCGTTTGATGCCTAATGAACAAGAACTCTGCCTCCTCCCCCTTTAGGTGATGTCATCGTCTACATCAATGACACCTGCTGCCTGGGCACCACTCACGCCGATGTGGTCAAACTCTTCCAATCTGTTCTCATTGGACAAAGCGTCACCCTGGTCCTCTGCCGGGGCTACCCCTTGCCTTTTGACCCCGAGAACCCCAGCGGGGCGTCCGCCGGAGAGTCCCTGACCCCCGTTGGCATGGAACACCACCCCATGGTGGTGAACGGGCGTAGCAGCTACAACCATTACCTGGAGTACCTCTCCCTGAGCTCTCAGCTCCCTTCACAGGCTCTAGCCCAGCCAGGGGAACCCCACCCTGGGGACACCCACCTGGATGGGTCCTCATTGCCGCCCACCGACCCCGGGTCCGCTCCGGCCGTGACGCCGCGCGACGACAATGTCTCCATAGTGTCGTCAGGGGCGACGGGGATAGCCGGGGGCGTGATCCAGGGGGCGGAGCTGCTGACTGTGACTATGGTGAAGAGGGCGGAGGGGTTCGGGTTCACCATCGCCGACAGCCCCACGGGGCAGCGGGTCAAACAGGTGGGGTGTTATTCTTGTGTTAACCTTCTCTGTATGTTGTACATTTTGCATTGTGCATTCTACTGCTCTGTCTGTGTCCGTTTGTCCATCCATCCCTCTGTCTGTCGTCACCCCTACTTTTCCATCCTCATACCTGACTATGTTCCGTGTTGTACAGGTGTTGGAGCCGGTTGTGCAGGACGGAGTGGGTCTGAGTGAAGGAGACCTGATCCTGGAGGTGAACCAGCAGGGTGTGACGGGGGCGGGACACGGCCGTGTGGTGGAGCTGCTCAAAGAGTGTCCTGTCGGAGCAGAGGCCACGCTACTCATACAGAGAGGAGGAGGGGAAGGTAAGTGTCTCTGTCTCTTGAACAGCCTCTTTCTGACTTGATTACCCTTTTCACACTACTGAGCTTAGCTGAGCCAAGCCGAAATGTACTAGGTTGGCTTGGTTAAGCACCCACAATAGATCCTAGAATGGACTCAGTGCTGGAAATAACAATGGGAGGAGAAAATATCAGAGCCAGCATAATATTGTTCAGGTTGTCACACAAGTGTGAAAAGGGTATCTCTTTATCAACATGTCTCTCTCTCTCATACGTACAGTATGTTCCATCTGCAGACACTTGTGGTTCAAAGAGGAGATTGATGAAAGATCTTAGATTGTCTTGAAGGATGTCTCTTTTTAGACATTCACTGACAGACATACCACAACAGACCATTTTCTACAGACCTATGTACAGTACAGTATTTAAGAGCACCCTATATGGGTGCTTCATCATATAGGGAGTCTTTGTCTCTCCCTTTCTCTCTTTTTTCCCTTCTCATATTTTCCCTTTTATGATTGCACAGTTGGAATTTAGAGAGGGGAGATTGATGGATACAAAGAGGGGTACAGACATGAAGGGTTCTAACAGGAGAATCGGACCCTAGTCATCAAGGCAGTTGTGTGGTGCAGAATCGGCTGTGTTTGCACTTGACCACACTCTATCACTATCCTTTACGATGCATGTCCCTTTGTGCTTCTCAAATGAGTGGAAGAATGAAATACACCACCATCTTTGGCCCAAGGGAGTTGCTAATTACCTTAGGCTGCCTGTACCAGCTGACCCATAGAACAACTCACACACACATACACACACACACACACACACATGCAGACTTGAGGACACAGACACACATTAACACATACAGTGCATTCGGAAAGTAATCAGACCCCTTGACTTTTTCCACATTTTGTTATGTTACAGCCTTATTCTTAAAAGGATCTGACCCTTTTTCAAATTTTTGCCTAAAATGACAAATTTAAATGGATTAAATCATTTTGTCAGCGATTTCACACTCGACTCTTCTTGGGTATGACGCTACAAGCTTGGCACATCCTCTCAAGCTCTGTCAGGTTAGATGAGGAGCATCGCTGCACAGCTATTTTCAGGTCTCTCCGACATGTTCGATCGGGTTCAAGTCCGGGCTCTGCCTGGGCCACTCAAGGACAATCAGAAACTTGTCCCGAAGCCGCTCCTGCGTAGTCTTGGCTGTGTGCTAAGGGTCGTTGTCCTGTTGGAAGGTGAACCTTCCCCCCCCAGTCTGAGGTCCTGAGCGCTCTGGAGCAGGTTTTCATCAAAGATCTCTCTGTACTTTACTAATGCTGCCACCACCATGCTTCACCGTAGGGATGGTGCCAGGTTTTTCTTCCAGACGTAATGCTTAGCATTCAGGCCAAAGAGTTCCATCTGGGTTTCATCAGACCAGAGAATCTTGTTTCTCATGGTCTGAGAGTCCTTTAGATGCCTTTTGACAGACTCCAAGCGGGCTGTCAAATCAAATCAAACTTTGTCATATGCGCCGAATACAACATGTGTAGACTTTACCGTGAAATGCTTGCTTACAAGCCCTTAACCAACAGTGCAGTTCAAGAAGAAGAAAATATTTACCAAGTAGACTAAAATCAAAAGTAATAATAAAAAGTTCAACAATAACAATAACAATATCAAGGCTATATACAGGGGGCACCGGTACTGAGTCAGTGTGTGGGGGTACAGGCTAGTTGAGGTAACCTGTACATGTAGGTGGGGGCGAAGTGACTTTGCATAGGTAACAAACAACCAGTCAGTAGCAGCAGTGTGCAAAAGGGAGGGGGGGTAAATGTACATTTTATTAATTGTAGAAGGGTAGAAGCTGTTGAGGAGCCTTTTGGTCCTAGATTTGGCGCTACGGTACCGCTTGCCATGCGGTACCAGATCGCCAAGTCTAGAACCATATGGCATGTGCCTTTTACTGAGGAGTGGATTCCGTCTGGCCACTGGCCAAGACCTGATTGGTGGAGTTCTGCGGAGATGGTTGTCCTTCTGTAAGTTTCTCCCATCTCCACAGTGGAGCTCTGTCAGAGTGACCATTACATTCTTGTTCACCTCCCTGACCAAGGCCCTTCTCAGTTTGGCCGGGCGGCCAGCTCTAGGAAGTCTCTTGGTGGTTCCAAACTTCTACCATTTAAGAATGATGGAGGCCACTGTGTTCTTGGGGACCTTCAATGCTTCAGATATGTTTTGGTACCCTTCCCCATAATTATGCCTCGACACAATCCTGTCTCGGAGCTCTACGGACAATTCCTTCAACCTCATGGCTTGGTTTTTGTTCTGACCTGCAATGTCAACTGTGGGACCTTTCCAAAGGTGCAAAGCTGTCATCAAGGCAAAGGGTGGGTACTTTGAAGAATCTAAAATCTATATATGTATATATATTTTGATTTGTTTAACACTTTTTTGGTTACAACATGATTCCATATGTGTTATTTCATAGTTTTGATGTCTTCACTATTATTCTACAATGTAGAATTATTTATTTTTTTAAACACTTGAATGAGTAGATGTGTCCAAACTTTTGACTGGTACTGTATATAAAAACAAAAAACGTGCCTACCCAGCCTGGCAAGAGTGTCCCAAAGGTTGTTTAGTTTCCCCAGTGGCTCTGCATGCGTGGACAGGGTGTTCTCTGCTGCAGGCCTGCTCTCCAGGCACCATCGCATGAGCCTGAAGCCGCAGACTCTGAATTCACTTTTAGAAAGTTTGGCCAAAGGCACTGAGCCTAATAAGGCATTTTTAGTTTCATTTGAATTTAATTCTAAGTAAGTCACAGCCTACGTGCGCAATTTATAGAATATAATGATTTATTACAATGAAATGTTGTTTAATTGCTGAGCGCTTAATGTTCCAGCCAGCCTAGTGTGTCGCACTCGCAAATGCTTCACTATTTCTTTAGGTGTCGGCTATAGCCTTAAAATAATAGGCAAATAATATAGCGTGAATAATTCATTTTTGTTCCTTCTTAGGCTACCTGACTGGCTCCTGACTTATTTAAAGTGTTTATATGTAAATCATGTGGCCTATTTGAAATGACGAGTGCCTATTACAGAAACCTTTTCATGTTGTTTACAAAAACACTTTTCATTCAAATCAAATGGTTTGGTTTCAATACTTCAAAACCGAAATGGTAGGTCCAGGTAGTCACAAAAATAGACGGGTGATTTTAATGAACGGAGCTAATTTAGTGCGGCATTTACACACACAAACAGCCGAGGGATGTTTGGCTCCGTAATGGCCAGGCCCAAAGGATTCTGGTATGATATGGATGTGATGGCACAGCTGCTGCCTGTTAGACATGGTGTGACAGAGGGAAAGAGGAGAATAGGAAAATGGACCGCACACTTATGTGACAACCTGAACAATATTATGCTGGCTCTGATATTTTCTCCTCCAAAGATTTCAATGCATATAGTTCATTTATGTTCAGTTTAGTTTATAGTTCATTAAATGATAGTGTTTAAATTGCAGCTAGCCTTTACTGGTACACATGCAACAGCCTCTGCACCCAGGTCTAGATAACAGTCAATCACTGCTGGTAGACACACACACAAAATGCATTTACCCTTTTTTCCACTAGCTATTTCGCACTGACACTATACACACACTGGACTCCGACCACCCACACACTCACACATACTTACACTGACACCGTAACACACACATGCACAGCCTCGGTGTGAAAGAGCAAAATATAATGATCTGATGATCCCATATATCCAGTGGAAACATCATCTAATACCTGAAAACGTTTCCCTTGCGCAAAAACAGCTGTCTGTCCTGAGCTCACTGGCACAGGAAACAACAGGCTAGTTGATACAATGATGCAAGTTTGCTAGCGACATCTTTGGGCCGGACCAAGTTTTAATGTGGCACTTCCGCAGCGATAGCTCAAGTCAAAATAAATAGAAAGGGAGGCAGACAGGCGGAGTAGAGGGGGGGTTCTACTAAGCTATATGGAATAGTATTATTTTTTTTTTATTATTTTTTTTTTTTCACCTTTATTTAACCAGGTAGGCTAGTTGAGAACAAGTTTTCATTTACAACTGCGACCTGGCCAAGATAAAGCAAAGCAGTGTGACAGACAACAACACAGAGTTACACATGGAATAAACAATAAACAAGCCAATAACACATAAACAAGTACCCCTTCAGGTAAAAAAAAACTACAACAAAAAACAATGAATTTGCCATTACTGCTGTTAGCCCATAGAAACGCATTGAGTAACAGATTCACTACATGGAACAGCAGATAGTACCACAAAAGAATCTAAAGGAAGTTTGTTCTGAAGTGTCTGTCCTATATCTAAGATGTATTTAACCCCTTATTTTAGGCATTAAACCATCTCCATATATACTTCCATAATTTTTTAAAACTGGTACTTGGGACCTTCAGACGAGTCTTGTGACAACCTACATGTACTTGTTCGTGAGAGACTCACATCTCCACAGATTGGCCACATTCGTGCGCTGTTCGGACGCTACAGACAGAAGTTAGCAGAAGTGGCTGTACCAACTTCAAACGAGTCCCGTGACGCTTGTGGGGGTTGTAGAGCAGAAACGAGATAGTTTGGAGGCCAAACAGTTCGGACGATTCTGTGAGACACAGCCCATGCAAACATATGTATTTTGATGGGGATTTTATAATTATGTTAATTTGATTTCCACGGGGCCGCAGAAATTGCAGAAGGGTTAAATTAGCATTAGCCAACCCTTATGCTGAGGGAGACTAGCTAGTTTGCTACCACCAACCCTGTACACACCTGGATAACTCTGCTGCTGTTACACTTAGATTTTCTGGCTGTTCTGCCCTCTCCAACTCATTCACTGGTGCCTGCTTGTGCGCAAACTACTCGCTTCCTTTGCCTCTCCTTCAGAAGAAGTTCCGAATATCCATGTTTGCTCAGTGCTATGCTGACTGAGTGACAGGCGTTTTGCTGAGAGATGGCATTGGGCACGTTCCACAGCTAAGGCGAGGCGACTGACAAATTGCTATAACATATGGTGTGGTTAGCGGATACTTAAAATACCTATCAAGACGTTGTAAGATCTGTCAGGCGTCAGCAACATCTAGTATTAGGCGCGTGCCTAATGACTTCTAACCAGTGCTGTAGGGGTGGGGGAGGGGTCAAGGGTTCAAATCAAATTGTATTTTATTTGTCAAATACACATGGTTAGCAGATGTTAATGCCAGTGTAGTGAAATGCTTGTGCTTCTAGTTCCGACAATGCAGTAATAACCAACGAGTAATCTAACCTAACAATTCCACAACTACTACCTTATACACATAAGTGTAAAGGGATAAAGAATATGTACATAAAGATATATGAATGAGTGATGGTACAGAACGGCATAGGCAAGATGTAGTAGATGGTATCGAGTACAGTATATACATATGAGATGAGTAATGTAGGGTATGTAAACATAAAAGTGCATATTTTAAAGTGGCTAGTGATACATGTATTACATAAAGATGGCAAGATGCAGTAGATGATATAGAGTACAGTATATACATATACATTATATTAAGTGGCATTGTTTAAAGTGGCTAGTGATACATTTTTGATCAATTTTCATAAATTTCCATTATTAAAGTGAGCTGGAGTTGAGTCAGTATGTTGGCAGCAGCCACTCCATGTTAGTGGTGGCTGTTTAACAGTCTGATGGCCTTGAGATAGAGGCTGTTTTTCAGTCTCTCGGTCCCTGCTTTGATGCACCTGTACTGACCTCGCCTTCTGGATGATAGCGGGGTGAACAGGCAGTGGCTCGGGTGGTTGTTGTCCTTGATGATCTTTATGGCCTTCCTGTGACATCGGGTGGTGTAGGTGTCCTGGAGGGCAGGTAGTTTGCCCCCAGTGATGCGTTGTGCAGACCTCACTACCCTCTGGAGAGCCTTACGGTTGTGGGCGGAGCAGTTGCCGTACCAGGCGATGATACAGCCCGACAGGATGCTCTCGATTGTGCATCTGTAGAAGTTTGTGGGTGCTTTTGGTGACAAGCCGAATTTCTTCAGCCTCCTGAGGTTGAAGAGGCGCTGCTGTGCCTTCTTCACAACGCTGTCTGTGTGGGTGGACCAATTCAGTTTGTCCGTGATGTGTACGCCGAGGGACTTAAAACTTACTACCCTCTCCACTACTGTCCCGTCGATGTGGATAGGGGGGTGCTCCCTCTGCTGTTTCCTGAAGTCCACAATCATCTCCTTTGTTTTGTTGACGTTGAGTGTGAGGTTATTTTCCTGACACCACACTCCGAGGGCCCTCACCTCCTCCCTGTAGGCCGTCTCGTCGTTGTTGGTAATCAAGCCTACCACTGCAGTGTCCTCCGCAAACTTGATGATTGAGTTGGAGGCGTGCATGGCCACGCAGTCGTGGGTGAACAGGGAGTACAGGAGAGGGCTCAGAACGCACCCTTGTGGGGCCCCAGTGTTGAGGAACAGCGGGGTGGAGATGTTGTTACCTACCCTCACCACCTGGGGGCGGCCCTTCAGGAAGTCCAGTACCCAGTTGCACAGAGCGGGGTTGAGACCCAGGGTCTCGAGCTTGATGACGAGTTTGGAGGTTACTATGGTGTTAAATGCTGAGCTGTAGTCGATGAACAGCATTCTCACATAGGTATTCCTCTTGTCCAGATGAGTTAGGGCAGTGTGCAGTGTGGTTGCGATTGCGTCGTCTGTGGACCGATTGGGGCGGTAAGCTAATTGGAGTGGGTCTAGGGTGTCAGGTAGGGTGGAGGTGATATGGTCCTTGACTAGTCTCTCAAAGCACTTCATGATGACGGAAGTGAGTGCTACGGGGCGGTAGTCGTTTAGCTCAGTTACCTTAGCTTTCTTGGGAACAGGAACAATGGTGGCCCTCTTGAAGCATGTGGGAACAGCAGACTGGGATAAGGATTGTGAGCGGTCCACTGCATTGTGAAATCTCGACCAATCAAAACAGGCACCATGTCACTCCAGGGGCTTCTTGCAGTGCATGCTACTCCCTAGCGCAGTATATTGTACTGTTTATTTTTGGTATTTAAAAAAAATGATACTGCATAGAGTAATGCATGGTTATGGAAACTCATGTCAGAATAGATTGGGACTGGACCAAAAACATCCGGGGCTAAAGCCCCAGAAGTCCAGGCCTAGTGACGCCACTGGTTCAGTGGAACTCTGGCAGCATTCCAAAGCCGAGGTAGTCAGACAAAAAAACATATACAGTACACAGAAATACTCACACACAGGCATGGACAGTCTGATGCCTACTGTGAGTCATTCCGAGACTGTCTTTCACCCTGGAGCCAGTAATCCCTAGGCTATCGATGTGGGTGTGTGTGTGTGCGGCGCGTGCGCTGTGCAAGAGGTTATCTCTTGGTGTGCCAGGCTGATAGTCCCTCAGGGGCCATTGCCCCGAGCTGTTTGATGTAGGAGGAACACCAGGTGGGATGGGGGAGGGGTGGGGGGGGGGGGTTGCTCTCTGTGTGTGTGTGTGTGTATGTGTGTGTGAGTGAGAGGAGAGGAGAGACTGGGGGAGGTGGATGGGATAGGAGGTTGGCAGTTGGGGAGGGTAGAGTTTGTCACGCCAGGCACAGCATAAAGTATACAGTAGAATCTAGACCATGTGTGTGGGTGTGTGCACATGCGTAGTGAGTTTGTCACGTGTACACTAGATAGAATGAGAGTATAGAGAATCACACACTGAAATATTAACAGTATATTTAGTGATTGGGCGAGCTGAGGATGTTGATATAAGTCATGGTATTAGGAAAAGTGTTTATTTCCAGTGAGTGTATTTAATGGGTTTAGTTTAAGTAGCTCGCTTGTTGCCTAGCCACTTTGGTAAGTGCTGGCAGGCTAGCAAGCTGAGACCAAAGATATGAGAGAACGTTTTTATGACTGAAGCACTTACAGTATCTCCTGGCAGTGACACATTTCCCTTCTGCAGAATGAAGCTGAACTTTACTACAACTATTACTGAACAAAAATATAAACGTACCATGTTTCATGAGATGAAATATAAGATCTCCAAAATGTTCCATACGCACAAAGAACGTATTTCTAACAAATGTTGTGCACAAATTTGTTTACAGCCCTGTTAGTGAGTATTTCTCCTTTTCCAAGATAATCCATCTACCGGACAGTGTGGCAAATCAAGAAGCTGATTTAACGACATGATCATTACACAGGTGCACCTTGTGCTGTGGACAATAAAAGGACACTGCGTTTTGTGACAAAATAGAATGCCATGTCTCAAGTTGACAAAGCGTGTAATTTGCATGCTGACTGCAGGAATGTCTACCAGAGTTGTTGCCAGATATTTGAACGTTCAGTACTCTACTATAAGCCACCTCCAACATCGTTTTAGAGAATTTAGCACTACGTCCAACCGTCCTCACAACCGCAGACCACATGTAACCATGTCAGCCCAGGACCTCCACATCTGGCTTCTTCACCTGCGGGGTGGTCTGAGACGACCCACCCGAAAGGCTGATGAAGCTGTAGGTTTGCACAGCCAAAGAATTTCTGCACAAACTGTCAGAAACCGTCTCGGTAAAGCGCATCTGTGTGCTTGTCGTCCTCACCAGGGTCTTAACCTGACTTCAGTTTGGTGTCGTAACCAACTTCAGTCAGCAAATGCTCACCTTAGATGGCCACTGGCACGCTGCAGAAGTGTGCTCTTCATGGATGAATCCCGGTTTCAACTGTACCGGGCAGATGGCAGACAGCGTGTATGGCGTGGGCGAGCGGTTCGCTGATGTCAACGCTGTGAACAGAGTGCCACATGGTAGCGGTGGGGTTATGGGATTGGCAGGCAGAAACTACAGACAACAAACGTAATATGCTAATGGTGGTCACACCAGATACTGACTGGTTTTCTGATCCACGCCCCTAGCTTGTTTTTTAAGGTTCCTGTATCTGTGACCAACAGATGCGTATCTGTATTCCCAGTCGTGTGAAATCCATAGATTAGGGCCTAATGAATATATTTCAATTGACTGATTTCCTTATATGAACTGTAACTAAAAAATAGTTGAAATTGCTCATGTTGCGTTTATATTTTTGTTCAGTGTAGATATTTATGCCTGTTTAAAATGGGCTATGTTGAGGTGGTAGAACTGTTCTTACAAATTATTCCATAATTTTTGGGGGTCTCATGTCTCTTTATATTCAGATAGCCGAGGGGCTATGTAGCTTCTTATCTGTCATGTTTGGAGTTGTGTTGCTCTGTTATGCGGACACATTTTTCTTTACAGTTAAGTTGCCCTGGTCGTGTCTCTATCGAGTCACTTTTGAACTAACTCCTGACATTGCTACCTTGAAGATCATCCTAGGAGGAAGATAGGGCAGGGAAGAGGATGATTTAGGTGACCCAGACACAGGCCCAAAGCAAGCTACCCCACTATCCCCCTGACTGTTTTGGATTGCAAAACTAAAAGAGACACACCAGACAAGACACAGAGAAAGCGACAAAATAGTAAATGATGGAGAGAGACACCAGCAGAACAGAACAGGCCATAACAAAAGAGGAGAGAAAAAGGAGACCGTAATAAACAAGAACCTGAAACGGCAACAGACAAGACACAGAGAAAGTGACAGAAGAGAGGAGATGAACACACAGTCGACTGTATCACTTCAAGCTGCTGTATAGATTCTAATTAGTTACATTTATGTGCAGAAATTATAAGTACTACTAAGCTAATATATGGACTTGTTTTATTCATTTTCATACAAAATATGAAATGAATGAATAAAATAAATAAAATGAATAAATGAATAAAATAAAATAAAATTGTATTGGTCACATACATATACACTGCTCCAAAAAATAAAGGGAACACTAAAATAACACATCCTAGATCTGAATGAATTAAATATTCTTATTAAATACTTTTTTCTTTACATAGTTGAATGTGCTGACAACAAAATTACACAAAAATGATCAATGGAAATCAAATTTATCAACCCATGGAGGTCTGGATTTGGAGTCACACTCAAAATTAAAGTGGAAAACCACACTACAGGCTGATCCAACTTTGATGTAATGTCCTTAAAACAAGTCAAAATGAAGCTCAGTAGTGTGTGTGGCCTCCACGTGCCTGCATGACCTCCCTACAACGCCTGGGCATGCTCCTGATGAGGTGGCGGATGGTCTCCTGAGGCATCTCCTCCCAGACCTTGACTAAAGCATACGCCAACTCCTGGACAGTCTGTGGTGCAACGTGGCGTTGGTGGATGGAGCGAGACATGATGTCCCAGATGTGCTCAATTGGATTCAGGTCTGGGGAACGGGCGGGCCAGTCCATAGCATCAATGCCTTCCTCTTGCAGGAACTGCTGACACACTCCAGCCACATGAGATCTAGCATTGTCTTGCATTAGGAGGAACCCAGGGCCAACCGCACCAGCATATGGTCTCACAAGGGGTCTGAGGATCTCATCTCGGTACCTAATGGCAGTCAGGCTACCTCTGGCGAGCACATGGAGGGCTGTGCGGCCCCCCAAAGAAATGCCACCCCACACCATGACTGACCCACCACCATACCGGTCATGCTGGAGGATGTTGCAGGCAGCAGAACGTTCTCCACGGCGTCTCCAGACTCTGTCACGTCTGTCACGTGCTCAGTGTGAACCTGCTTTCATCTGTGAAGAGCACAGGGCGCCAGTGGCGAATTTGCCAATCTTGGTGTTCTCTGGCAAATGCCAAATGTCCTGCACGGTGTTGGGCTGTAAGCACAACCCCCACCTGTGGACGTCGGGCCCTCATACTACCCTCATGGAGTCTGTTTCTGACCGTTTGAGCAGACACATGCACATTTGTGGCCTGCTGGAGGTCATTTTCCAGGGCTCTGGCAGTGCGCCTTTTGCTCAAAGGCGGAGGTAGCGGTCCTGCTGCTGGGTTGTTGCCCTCCTACGGCCTCCTCCACGTCTCCTGATGTACTGGCCTGTCTCCTGGTAGCGCCTCCATGCTCTGGACACTACGCTGACAGACACAGCAAACCTTCTTGCCACAGCTTGCATTGATGTGCCATCCTGGATGAGCTGCACTACCTGAGCCACTTGTGTGGGTTGTAGACTCCGTCTCATGCTACCACTAGAGTGAAAGCACCGCCAGCATTCAAAAGTGACCAAAACATCAGCCAGGAAGCATAGGAACTGAGAAGTGGTCTGTGGTCACCACCTGCAGAACCACTCCTTTATTGGGGGTGTCTTGCTAATTGCCTATAATTTCCACCTGTTGTCTATTCCATTTGCACAACAGCATGTGAAATTTATTGTCAATCAGTGTTGCTTCCTAAGTGGACAGTTTGATTTCCCAGAAGTGTGATTGACTTGGAGTTACATTGTGTTGTTTAAGTGTTCCCTTTATTTTTTTGAGCAGTGTATTTAGTAGATGTTATTGCAGGTGTAGTGAAAATATTGTGTTCCTAGATCCAACAGTGCAGTAATATCTAACAATACAAAAAAATCTAACAAGTTAAATAATAGAATTAAGAAATATATAAATAGTAGGACGAGCAATGTCAGAGTCCGGACTTTACAGTGTATATACTGAACATAAATGTAAATACAACATGCAACAATTTGTCTGAGTTACAGTTCGTATAAGGAAATCAGTAAATTGAAATTAATTCATTAGGCCCTAATTTCACATGACTGGGAATACAGATATGCAACTGTTGGTCCTTAAAAAAAAAGTAGGGGGTGTGGATCAGAAAACCAGTCAGTATCTGTGACCACCATTTGTGACACATTTCCTTTGTTGATCAGGCTGGTTGATTGTGGCCTGTAGAATGTTGTCCCACTCCTCTTCAACGTCTTTGCAAAGTTGATGGATATTGGCTGGAAATGAAACACGCTGTTGTACATGTCAATCCAAAGCATGCTCTGGTGAGCATGCAGTTCATTGAAGAACAGCAACATTTTCAGCTTTCAGGAATCGTGTACAGATCCGTGCAACATGGGGCCATGCATTATTATGCTCAAACGTGAGATGATGGCACGACAATGGGCCTCAGGATCTCATCACGGTATCTATGTGCATTCAAATTGCCATCAATAAAATGCAATTGTGTTCGTTGTTCGTAGCTTATGCCTACCTAAGCATAACCCCACCTCCATCATGGGGCACTCTATTCACAATGTTGACACCCGCAAACTGCTCGTCCACGCAACGCCATACACATGGTCTGTAGTTGTGAGGCCTGTTGGGCGAACTGCCAAATCCTCTAAAACGATGTTGGAGGTGGCTTATGCTCACGAAATTAACATTCAAATTCTCTGGCAACAGGTCTGGTGGACATTGCTGCAGTCAGCATGTCAATTGCAGGCTCCCTCAACTTGAGACATCTGTGGCATTCTATTGTGTGACAAAACTGCACGTTTTAGAGTGGCCTTTTATTGTCCCCAGCACAAGGTGCACCTGTGTATTGATCATGTTGTTTAATCAGCTTATTGATATGCCACATCTGTCGGGTGGATGGATTATCTTGGCAAAGGAGAAATACTCACTTACAGGGATGTAAGCTAATTTGTGCAAAACATTCTAGAAAAATAAGCCTCTTGTGCGTATGGAAATGTCTGGGATCTTTTATTTTAACTCATGAAACATGGGACCAACACTTTACATGTTGCGTTTATATTTTTGTTCAGTGTGTATGTTATGGGATGTATGGACAATATGGACAGTATATGGATAGAATATGTAGTATATCTGAACAATAGTATATGTACAGCAATAGTTAAATAAGATAGGCCTAGAATACAGTACATACATATGAAGTGGTAAAACAGTATGTAAACAATATTAAAGTGACCAGTGTTTTTATTTAAACTTTAATTAGGCAAGTCAGTTAAGAACAAATTCTTATTTACAATGACGGCCTACCGCGGCCAAACCCTAACCCGGACAGCGCTGGGCTAATTGTGAGCTGCCATATTGGACTCCCTATCACGGCCGGTTGTGATACAGACTGGAATCGAACCAGGGTCTGTAGTGACGCCTCTAGCACTGAGATGCAGTGCCTTAGACTGCTGCACCACTTGGGGGCCTATGTACATAGGGCAGCAGCCTGGTGCATGGTAGAGTATCCAGGTGATAGCCGGCTAGTGACTAAAGTTCAGGGCAGGATACTGGGCGGGGGCTAGGGGTGATTATTTAACAGTCTGATGGCCTTGAGATGGCAGCTATTTTTCAGTCTCTCGGTCCCAGCTTTGATACACCTGTACTGACCTCGCCTTCTGGATGGTAGAGGAGTGAACAGGCCGTGGCTCGGGTTGCTGTGGTCCTTGTGGATCTTCTTGGCTTTCCTGTATCACTGGATTTTCTTATATGTCCTGGATGGCAGGCAGTGTGCCCCCTTTGATGCTTTGGGCAGACCACACTACCCTCTGGAGAGCCCTGCAGTAGCGGACGGTGCAGTTGCGGTACCAGGCGGTGCTACAGCAAAACATGATGCTCTCAATTGTGCATCGGTAAAAGTTTGAGTTTTAGGTGCCAAGACAGATTTCTTCAGCCTCCTGAGGTTGAAGAGGTGCTGTTGCACCTTCTTCACCACACTGTCTGTGTGGGTGGACCATTTCAGTTTGTCAGTGATGTGTACGCGCCAAGGAACTTGAATCTTTTCACCTTCTCCACTGTGGTCCCGTTGTTGTGGATAGAGGGGTGCTCCCTCTGCTGTTTCCTGAAGTCCACGATCAGCCCCTTTCTTTTGTTGACATTGGGTGAGAGGTTATTTTCCTGGCACCACACTCCCGGGGCCCTCACCTCCTCCCTGTAGGCTGTCTCATCGTTGTTGGTAATCAGGCCTACTACTGTTGTGTGGTCCGCAAACTTGATGATCGAGTTGTAGGCATGCATGGCCACGCAGTCATGGGTGAACAGGGAGTACAGGAAGTGGCTGAGCATGCACCCTCGTGAAGCCCCAGTGTTGAGGATCAGTGAAGTGGAGGTGTTATTTCCTACCTTCACCACCTGGGAGTTGCCCGTCAGGAAGTCCATGACTCTCAAAGCACTTCATGATGACAGAAGTGAGTGCTACGGTGCGATAGTAATTTAATTCAGTTACCTTTGCTTTCTTGGATACAAGAACAATGGACATCATGAAGCATGTGGGGACAGCAGACTGGGATAAGGAAAGATTAAATATGTCTGTAAACACTCCAGCCAGCTGGTCTGCACAAGCTCTGAGGACACGGCTAGAGATGCCGTCTGGGCCGGCAGCCTTGGGAGGGTTAACACGTTTAAATGTTTTACTCACATCGGCCATGGAGAAGGAGAGCCCACAGTCCTTGGTAGTGGGCCACATCAGTGGCACTGTGTTATCCTCAAAGGGGGCGAAGAAGGCAGGAAGCAAGACGTTGGTGTCCGTGACGTAACTACACTGTTTTTATTCGGCCATATTCCCAGTCAACTTGCCATGGTTAAATTTGATGGTTCGCGCTTTCAGTTTTGCGCGAATGCTGACATCTATCCATGGTTTATGGTTAGGATAGATTTTAATAGTCACAGTGGGTACAACATCTCCTATACACTACCTGACGAATTCAGTCACCATATCAGTGTATTCGTTAATGTCATTCTCAGAAGCTACCCGGAACATATCCCAGTCCGCGTGATCAAAACAATCTTGAAGCGTTGATTCTGATTGGTCAGACTAGCGTTGAATAGTCCTTAGCATGGGTACTTCCTGTTTGAGTTTTTGCCTATAGGAAGAGAGGAGCAAAATGGAGCCATGATCAGATTTGCAGAAGGGAGGGCGGGGGAGGGTCTTGTAGGCATCCCGGGAGTTGGAGTAGCAGTGGTCGAGTGTTTTAGCAGCGCAAGTACTAAAGTCAAGGTGTTGATATTAGTTCGGTTGTGTTTTCCTCAAATTTGCTTTGTTAAAATCGCCAGCTACAATAAATGCGGCCTTGGGATATGTGGTTTCCAGTTTGCATAAAGTCCAGTGAAGTACTTTAAGGGCTGTCATGGTATCGGCTTGAAGAGGAATATACACAGCTGTGAGGTAATACGGTCGGCATTTGATTGTGCGGTATTCTAGGTCAGTGGATCAAAAGGACTTGAGTTCCTGTATGTTGTCACAATCACACCATGAGTATTTAATCATGAAATATACACCTCCACCCTTCTTCCCCGAGATATATTTATTTCTGTCTGCGCAATGAACTGAGAACCCAACTGGCTGTACGGACTCAGACAGTATATCCAGAGAGAGCTATGTTTCCGTGAAACAGAGTATGTTACAATCCCTTATGTCTGTCTGGAAGGAAATCCTCACCCTGAGCTCATCAACTTTATTATCCAGAGATTGAACATTAGCGAGTAATATACTCGGAAGCGGTGGGGGGTGTGCACGCCTCCTGAGTCAGACTAGAATCCCACTCCCAATACCTCTTCTCCACCGGCGGTGTTTGAATCAGCTTCTGGAATCAGTTCAACTGCCCTGGTGGGTACGAACAAAGGATCCGATTCGGGAAAATTTGATTTCTATTTGTAATGCTGGTGAGTTACATTCACTCTGATATCCAAAAGTTCTTCCCGGCTGTATGTAATAACACAAAAACAATTCTGGGCTAATAATGTAAGAAATAACACTGCAATGTTGCCTAGGAGCTAGAAGCACGGCTGCCCAATCGGTCGGTGCCATCTTGCTTGAGAACGTGTGCTATTAAAGGGAGATTAACCTGTCTAGCCCCGGGGTTCCGCTAGCGGAACTCCTCCCACATTCCACTGAAAAGGCAGAGCGCGAAATTTAACAAATATTTTTGAGAAATATTTAACTTTCACACATTAACAAGTCCAAAACAGCAAATGAAAGATAAACATCTTGTGAATCCAGTCGACATGTCCGATTTTTAAAATGTTTTACAGCGAAAACACCACGTATATTTATGTTAGCTCACCACCAAATACAAAAAAGCACAGACATTTATTTCACAGCACAGGTAGCTTGCACAAAACCAACCAAACTAACCAAGAACCAACCAAACTAACCAAGAAACAACTTCATCAGATGACAGTCTTATAACATGTTATACAATAAATCTATGTTTTGTTTGAAAAATGTGCATATTTGAGGTATAAATCAGTTTTACATTGCAGCTACCATCCCAGCTACCATCACAAATAGCACCGAAGCAGCCAGAGTAATTATAGAGACCAATGTGAAATACTTAAATACTCATCATAAAACATTTCTGAAAAATACATGGTGTACAGCAAATGAAAGACAAACATCTTGTGAATCCAGCCAATATTTCAGATTTTTTGAGTGTTTTACAGCGAAAACACAATATAGCATTATATTAGCTTACTACAATAGCCAACCACACAACAGCATTGATTCAAGGCAACAGTAGCGATAGCGACAAAACCAGCAAAAGATATTAATTATTTCACTAACCTTCATAAACTTCATCAGATGACAGTCCTATAACATCATATTACACAATACATATATGGTTTGTTCGAAAATTTGCATATTTAGAGCTGAAATCCGTGGTTATACATTGTGAAAATGTAGCAACTATTTTCCAGAATCTCCGGATATATTTCTGACACTCACCTATTCTGACCAAATAACTAATCATAACCGTTACTAAAAAATACCATAGCTAGAAATGTCCTTTGGTTGGTTGACCTGCAGAGGTTGGGAAAATAACGTAGGAAATCAAGAAACAACGTACCTCATCACAGTTTGGGCTTATGGCGACTTCACTGACGATTTTATACATTTGAATATTAACTGGAACAAAAGTATTTATAAACTGATATCTGATTAAATGTATGGTGGTGAAGTCACATACCGCAACATCACCCCTGCAGAAAGTAAAGAATGTCTAAAAAATCCACTATGCATGGTTGATTTCTGTACAATGTTTACTAGTGCTTGCTGTAGTAAAGTGGAGCTGTTTTGTTACATTTACATTTACATTTAAGTCATTTAGCAGACGCTCTTATCCAGAGCGACTTACAAATTGGTGCATTCACCTAATGACATCCAGTGGAACAGCCACTTTACAATAGTGCATCTAGATCTTTTAAGGGGGGGGGGGGGGGTTAGTAAAATGTTGTCCTATGCCTAATTGTCGTGATGAACAGAGTTTAGAACATATTTTATTGAACTGCTACAGTACTAAAGAAATATAGGATCTGATGAGAAGTATTGATTTTGATGTATATAAAAATCAAGACTGTCTTTCACGGTGACTTCGAAACTCTTATGTATGACAATACTAAAGCATTCTGGTGGACAATAAGATTTGGAAGACAAGATGTATTATGATTATAAAATCACTTTTTGTCCCCTCAAACACTCTTTTAACATAGAAAAGACAAGACAAGAGCTAAATCAAGTAGGCCAGTCACCCAACAATGTGGCTAGATAGCAATCTACCTATATAGTTACCATTATCTGAGGATAAAAATTAAAAAAATCTCTGATTCACTTCATGTACTTTAAAATATCGATGTCATTGATCAGATAATATGAACTTTTACCTCAGATAGAAATTGTCAATTCACTTTCAAGCTGATTCTATTTTTCGAGTCTACTCGTTTTGGTAGTTAGTGGTCACAAGGCGTCAAATTTCACAGGCTCATTTTATCAATCTGAAAAAATACCAAAAAATGTACATATTATCATTACCAACATAAAACAAATTATATACAGTTTATCTTGATATTGCTGTCCAAATCTGAATGATAGAGCTTCCAAAATTGGTCCTAAACTGTCAGATTGAGTGGGGGGGAGGCACCTCCCTTTGGCAGCATTGTCAAATTAGCCATTTTTGTGTTTAGTTTTTCTTTTTAGAGAAGGCCTAATTCCCACTCCTTAATCTCTAAACCAATCAAATCAAATCAAATCTTACAGTGAAATGCTTACTTACAGCTCTAACCAATAGTGCAGGAAAAAAGGTATGTTTGTGTGTGTGTGGGTAAGTAAAGAAATAAAACAACAGTAAAAATACATTTGAAAATAAGAGTAGCAAGGCTATATACAGACACCGGTTAGTCAGGCTTATTGAGGTAGTATGTACATGGATGTATGGTTAAAGTGACTATGCATATAAGATAAACAGAGAGTAGCATATATCATTAATGCAGACATTGTAACCTATCGAAAGAGGGGTTTGATGAAAAGATTGGTGATTGTAGCACAGAGATATTGATGTGACAACCATCGTGAAACATGTTTACAAATTTTTAATGAGGGTCTGGAAACGGTTCAGGGGCAAATACTGACTGCAGCTATTCATTAGCATTGTTTAGAAGTACTCTCCTCTAACACGCATGCTAAGGTGCCGGGAAATCACAATAATGAATTCGGTTTCAGATTTAGAATTATAATGAGCGCCATATTGGCTAGATCCATGATTTGGCGATCAAAAACAATAAATGAAAAAAAAAATTGTTGCTTGTAAATTTTTATTTGGACCTTTTTTGGAATTACGTACCGGCCGTAACGGCAGTAAATGTAAATAGTTGCAGGCATATTTGCTGAGTAACAAATGGCATTTTGACATTCTAACGCTTGTAGAGCTATATAATGGTAAGATAAATATACCCAAATACTGGTTCAGTTGGCACCCAATGTTCTTAAATCAGACAATCCAATTCTAGTAAGAATCTACATTAGAATGTTATTTTCAGGGACCATACTTGTCAACATTAGAAAAAGTTTCAATTCGAACAGTTTCTCCATCTCAAAATGCACATCAGCCAATTAAAGTCGTTGATTTACTTGCACACGATAGAACGTTAGAACAGACCCCTGTGGGTCCTGGTCATAGGTAGTGCACTAAACAGTACAGGGAATATTGTGCCATTTGTGACGCAGACCATGACTAAAACACTTCATTTTATTCCATATTGGTCGATTGGCTCTCAAGTTCCTACCCACATTCCGTCTGACTGTTCTGTTAGAATCTTAAAGCAGCTCTCCGTAATTCGTTTTCCAGCCCAATGCCAGCCCCGGGAAATATTATGAATTGAAATAACCTAACCATTGAACAGCATCAAATATCCAAGAATGTGTCTTTAAAGCCCTGTACCCCTGTGTATACATTCAAGGACAGTTTTTTCGCTGGCTGACCTTCAACTAGAGTTCTCCCAGTGTTCTCTCACTGACAAAGCACAGGACAAATAACCACTTCTCAATGGCATGCTGCGAACATTTCTCATGAAACCCTCGCTCCCCCTCTCCCGCGGCTATTATCCAGGGTCCTTCGGAGGAGCACTGAAGCGGAATAAACGCAGATAGTTCCACATGATTCTTCAGATGCTGCTATAGCTGCTTTGCTAGTTACAGTACAGCTTCTGTTCTATGAACGTGCTGCTTTGTGAACAACTAAGGAGACAGCGCTTCTACCGTAATTGCATGTTAGCTGATAGTATAAATGTATATATTGGGTCTCTTCCTTTCTCTGTACGCTCAGTGTGCGTGTCTTTTGATGTGTTGGAGTCACAGGGGGCCTGTGTTAGCGAGGTCGTTGTGATAGCGGCTAGGCTATGTTAGGCTTCCTGTATGTGATGTACCCATAGAGTTGGATAGAGCGCACACTTGGCCCAAAGCCAAGCACGGGCATTGCCATGGAGGGCGTTCACCATTTTGAAGTAGCCAACTATGTTGGGCTTCCTATGGGTTAAGGATGGATCACAGAATTACATTCAGGTCAGCCAATGCAATATACTCCTGAGAAACCATTGCAGCAGTGCAGGTGGCAGTAAATCATCAACCTTGGCTTTATCCCTGTTCAGACAATACACACTTGTGCACAGTAGATGGTGGTATGCACCTTTTTAGTTAATTCACAGACTGCCAAGATACTCATGTAGGATAAGAAGAAGAAAGTACAGCTATCCCTCAATGGCGCTGTGCATGCTGTCTCATATAAGCCATTGCAAGGATAGGAGATGAGCTCTCTTGTTCATCTCTATCGTTTGTTGTGATGTAGCGACTAGGCTACGCTAGGTTTCCTGTGTTTACCCTGTGATGTACAACTCTTCCCGGCCCAGCTAGAAGTTATTAGGGATTTAAAAAGGGATCTGCTCCCTCCAGCCTACAGCTAATGATGGAATTATGTTGAGACCAAACGCAACCAGCAAACTCATTTAGGGGCAAGTTACACAAACAATGCCCAAAAACAAGAGGAATAGGAAATGCGATAAACTGGCGAATGTTATCTCTGGGTTCTGAAGGGTCGTTTTCACACAGTTTAATGTTGATAAAACAGAGGTTGGTTTTGTGATTCACACAGTGACTGAGTATAACCAGTTGCACTGGTTTTTAAGTAGAAAGGTGTCCCTCTGCTCTCGTGTTATGTGTAACAGCCTACGATGTATGGATTCAAATAGAATCTGTGATAGTTCATTCTAGTTCTGTATTCCAGTTCTTACATTGCACTGACATTAGCCTATTCCCTCTTGTACTATCCCCCCCCCCCCCCCCCCCCCAAAAAAAAAATGTTGGTCTGTGTTATAAGATAGCCCATCTACAGTTATGTGTCTGCTCTCAGGACTAAAATGTGTTGTCTGTTTCTCTGCAGGTCACGTCTCTCCATGGAACACCTCCAAACAGGTAAAACACAACTATTTGTGTGTGTATTTGTTTGCAGAGGGAGAAGGGTGACACAGTAACATACTTAATCAGTGTGTGTGTGCGCGTGTGTGTGCGGGTTTGTCTGTCTCCGGGACTTAATTGAGCAGCCTGGGAGATGTTTTTGCCTTCGCTTCACTCCTGATTTAACCAATCTTTCTTGACCTGCTTCGAGTCAATCATACACATTGGTGGTAGCCTATTATGTTTATTTGTACAGTAATTCTCTGGAAAGAGGATGGGCTCGTGTTATTTTTGCTTCAATTTCAGTTATTTTTGTCATTTGAGTGACAGCCAGCAAGGTGCCGAAGAGAGAACAAGGATGTTGTGTACATATGTGACTTAGTACATCATTGTCGGGGACCACTTTTGGCTCGTGAGCACCACTTTAAGACCTACTGGCTAAAATGTATAGGGTAAATCCATTTGAATTCAATCACTTTTTGGCAGCACCCATTATGATTTGAACGAAACCTCCTATACATATTTGCCCATTGTAGAAGTGCTCAGAAAGTGACTTTTTATGAAACGGAGTGAAACTGAAACATAAAATAATGGAATTGCTGATACAGCTTAAGCCTAATATATAAATACACAATACAATGCTTAGCCAACAACTGCAAAAAAATGTTTATTCTAAACACCAATAGTGCACAAACTTCACCTGAATGAAAGGAACTAGCTGCTACATCAATTAACAGACACTCTAGGCAGGCTAGCAGGGTGGTACACTTGACATAAAACCTGAATTACCAACCATCTAGTACAAATACTCTCTGATACAACAAGATAAACATCTTAGAAAATGATTTGTACTCACAAGCAATGCTTTCGAAGGCTTTAACAACCAGGATGGCAGGAGATAACCAGCAGTGCTGCAACCGTTCTCAACAATGAATCTTATTTAAATTACTGCCTAGTTCCCTTTTCAGCACCAAAGAAAAACACAAGCTAGATGTAGCTAAATTGAATGGCCCCCGGGTGGCGCATATCAAAGTGTATATAAACCCTGAATGACGCAGAACAAACAGGTTTGTCAAACTTAATATAATTGAATATAATTATTATTATTTATTTATTTTTAACCTTTAACGTCAATGATCTAAAAACACGTAAACTCAAATGTTTTTCACATTCTAATTTGTTGTACCATAGACCCTATTTTACATTCTCTAAGGTTTTTGTGTTGTGCCCGCCATCAGTTGAGACAGAGCATACATTAAATAACACATTTGGAATCATGTACGAACCAAAAAAGTGTTAAACAAATCAAAATATATTTGAGATTCTTCAAAGTATCCACCCTATGCCTTGACAGCCTGGTAGACTTTTGCCATTCTCTCAACCAGCTTCATGAGGTCGTCACTTGTAATGCATTTCAATCAACAGGTGCCTTGTTAAAAGTTAATTTGCGGAATTTCTTTCCTTCTTAATGCGTTTCAGCCAATCAGTTGTGTTGTGACAAGGTAGGGGTGGGTATACAGAAGATAGCCGTATTTGGGAAAAGATCAAGTCCATATTATGGCAAGAAGAGCTCAAATAAGCAAAGTGAAAAGACAGTGCATCATTACTTTAAGACATGATGGTCAGTCAATATGGAGGGTGTCAAGAACTGAGAAAGTTTCTCAGTGCAGTCACAAATGCTACCACAGCATTCTGCAACGATACGGCATCCCTTCTGGTTTGCGCTTAGTGGGACTATCATTTGATTTTCAACAGGACAATGACCCAACACACCTCCATGCTGTGTAAGGGCTATTTGACCAAGAAGGAGAGTGATGGAGTGCTGCATCAGATGACCTGGCCTCCAAAGTCACCTGACCTCAACCCAATTGAGATGGTTTGTGATGAGTTGGTGTGCAGAGAGAAGGAAAAGCGGCGAAGAAATGCTCTGCATATGTGGAAATTTCTTCGAGCTTGTTGGAAAAGCATTCTATCAAGGCAAAGGGTGGCTACTTTGAAAAATAAAAAAAATATTTTGATTTGTTTAACACTGACGATTTACACTGATAATGACTTGAGGCCAAAATGTTTGTGTTTTGTCGTCACCTTTAATTTATGCACTTTCTTGCGCTATGATTTTTTGGGAACCATGATGTTTTAATAAATATCTTTATTTTGCATTCAAGCCTCGGTTTTTCATTTATTCATTTATTCGACGGTGCACGGGTCTCTATCTTTTCTGGTAGTAGTAATTACATAAATTGTCAATTCAATTTAAATGTCAATGGTGAACCAGCTAAATTGCCGTGGTTTGAAGCGATAGATCCATTCTATGAATTATATTTCTATGATTGAAATGACACCCACCCTGTATTCAAGAGCAAATTGTGTCTCAACCAATGGCGGGCACAACACAAAATCCTCAGATGTGAAATAGTTCTAAGCTACAACATATCGAATCTGAAGCGTTTTTAGATAATTGATGTTAAAGGTTAAAAAAAAAATAATAATAATAATAAAGAAATAATCAAATAAATTTGTAGGACTTGAAAAACCTATGAATGAAAATCACCTATGAATTGAATGGCCTGTTGATTTGAGTGGTCTGTTATTCAGCTTTGAGTGGTCTGTTATTCAGCTTTAAGGTGCAAATGTGTACGCAGTTATCTACACATGACTGGATTAAATTAAAGTAATTGACATACAGTTGAAGTCAGAAGTTTGCATACACTTAGGTTGGAGTCATTAAAACTCGTTTTTCAACCACTCCACAAATTTCTTGTTAACAAACTATAGTTTTGACAAGTCGGTAACTTTTCCAACAATTGTTTACAGACAGATTATTTCACTTATAATTGACTGTATCACAATTCCAGTGGGTCAGAAGTTTACATACACTAAAATGACTGTGCCTTTAAACAGCTTGGAAAATTCCAGAAAATGATGTCATGGCTTTAGAAGATTCTGATTGACTAAGTGACATAATTTCAGTCAATTGGAGGTGTACTTGTGGATGAATTTCAAGGCCTACCTTCAAACTCAGTGCCTCTTTACTTGACATCATGGGAAAATCACAAGAAATCAGCCAAAACCTCAGGAAAATAAAATGTAGACATCCACAAGTCTGGTTCATCCTTGGGAGCAATTTCCAAACGCCTGAAGGTACCACGTTCATCTGTACAAACAATAGTACGCAAGTATAAACACCATGGGACCACCCAGCCATCATACCGCTCAGGAAGGAGACACGATCGGTCTCCTAGAGATGAACATACTTTGGTGCGAAAAGTGCAAGTCAATCCCAGAACAACAGCAAAGGACATTGTGAAGATGCTGGAGGAAACAGGTACAAAAGTATCTATATCCACAGTAAAACGAGTCCTATATCGACATAACCTGAAAGGCCGCTCAGCAAGGAAACCACTGCTCCAAAACTGCCATAAAAAAGCCAGACTATGGTTTGCACATGGGGACAAAGATTGTACTTTTTGGAGAAATGTCCTCTGGTCTGATGAAACAAAAATAGAACTGTTTGGCCATAATGACCATCGTTATGTTTGGAGGAAAAAGGGTGAGTCTTGCAAGCCGAAGAACAACATCCCAACCGTGAAGCACGGGGGTGGCAGCATCATGTTGTGGGGTTGCTTTGCAGCAGGAGGGACTGGTGAACTTCACAAAATAGATGGCATCATGAGGATGGAAAATTATGTGGATATGTTGAAGCAACATCTCAAGACATCGGTCAGGAAGTTAAAGCTTGGTCGCAAATGTTTCTTCCAAATGGATAATGACCCCAAGTCTACTTCCAAAGTTGTGGCAAAATAGCTTAAGGACAACAAAGTCAAGGTATTGGAGGGCCATCACAAAGCCCTGACCTCAATCCCATAGACATTTGTGGGTAGTACTGAAAAAGCCTGTGCGAGCAAGGAGGCTTACAAACCTGAATCAGTTACACCAGCTCTGTCAGGAGGAATGGGCCAAAATGCACCCAATTTATTGTGGGAAGCTTGTGGAAGGCTACCCTAAACATTTGACCCAAGTTAAACAATCAAGGCAATTCTACCAAATACTAATTGAGTGTATGTAAACTTCTGACCCACTGGAAATGTGATGAAAGAAATAAAAGCTGAAATAAATCATTCTCTCTACTATTATTCTGGCATTTTACATTCTTAAAATAAAGTGGTGATCCTAACTGACCTAAGACGGAATTTTTACTAGGATTAAATGTCAGGAATTGTGAAATACTGAGTTGAAATGTATTTGGCTAAGGTGTATGTAAACTTCCTACTTCAACTGTAAATCTCTCTCCTTTATCCCATCCCTATCTGTCTCTGCTGCTGTGCCTTCAGATACCAGAGCAGTGGGACCCCCATGGAAGTCCCCAGACTTGCTTGTCAGCCCCAGTGCTTCCCCCCGGCACACCCTTCTCTACCCAGTCACAGCATCGCACCTCGGTCCCCGACTCCACAGAGGGCTTCGACCTCAACAAACCCGACCCATATGACCTCTATGAGAAGTCCAGGGCCATCTACGAGAGTAGACGTGAGTATTGTTACATGGTGTAAGATAAAGTTGCCACGAGACAAAGACCTTGGGTAAGTTTAGGATTTTCCCCACTAACGGAGGGAAATTATGATTGGGGGAGGGGAAGCTGATCTTAGACCTGTACCTTGGGGAAACTTCACCCCGGAACGAGTTCCACGCTTCTGCTTCCTGGTTCTGCACTGGTGGCTTATAGGAGGTGGAGTCTTTTCCTTAACTGAGAAGATGTGGCAACGTAATGTCTGTTTTGTCCAGTAGTGGCAGAAGTTAGATCCACAGCAACCAAAACCAACAACTAAATCAACATAGCTTCATAACATTATGGAGTATTATTTAGGTATGGCATATTCAGATAATGCTTAACAACACTAAGTGTGAATAATGAATATGCAATCAGTAGAATTTGTACCGGTCTGTCTTTTTTCTTATTCAGTCTATGAAGGATATTGATCTCTCGATCCTGATAGATTACAAATCAGTGCCGAATTCTCTCCTCTCTTGGCCACCGTAGTCTGTGTTTGTGGGGGAATTCTCTGCATTCAAATTCTTTCTTCCTCACTATCTGCATCCCCTCATCTCTCTCACCTCTTTTTATCCTTGTTTTTTCTAATCCTCTCCCTATCGTTCTCTCCCTCTCCCTCTCCCTTCCCTCTCCTTCCTCATCCCCTCCATTTCTCCCTGTGCCTCCCTCCCACTCTCTCTTTCTCTCCCCCTATCAGGTCCAGAGTACCAGGAGGTGGAAGTTCACCTGTTGAGGGAGAAGACTGGGTTTGGCTTCCGCATCCTGGGGGGAGACGAGGCCGTGCAGGCTGTGAGTCCGGACGCCCGCGACAAGGCTCGTATGGGACGGGCTGGACAACACACACCATTATACACATCTAGCATGTCTAACCTCATTGAACACACCTGCTGCCTGCTGCTGCCTACACACCTAACATACTGAACAACATGTAATACACACCTAACATAATTTATACAACGGGTGGGTCTAATACTGAATGCTGTTTGGTTAAAACCACATTCCTGCCGGTGTCTATCCTCAAGTTACCACCGGTTAAATCTATGACGTTAAAATGCCTTTTTACTTTGTTCTATCTGACTGCGCAATCCACTGTCTCATCAGCCCAGCCATGCAATCTATAAACTTGATCTACACTATAAAAAGCATCTAGACATTATCTCCCATTACTTTTAGACTAACATTTAGTTTTCAACAGCGGAGATTTGTATAAACCTTGCTGTCTGTTTCTCCGACTTTGC
This sequence comes from Salvelinus fontinalis, assembly GCF_029448725.1. Lineage (NCBI taxonomy): Eukaryota > Metazoa > Chordata > Actinopteri > Salmoniformes > Salmonidae > Salvelinus > Salvelinus fontinalis. Next base: position 3,046,668 of record NC_074676.1, on the reverse strand, counting down.
AACATTTTTTCAATATTCAAATTTGATCTCCAGCTGTCCCATAGTAATGAACGTGTCGGGGCGAGACAGACAGGCAGGCAGCATTTCTCAACCAGTCGAAATCATGAATCAGATAGCATCATTTTTATGGATATATACTGTACAAAGAATGTCAATTGAAAAAAGGTCAAACGAAACGCAGCTAATTTGCAGTCTTTCCAGCTTCAGTTTGAAGTGATTGTGTTACTGTACCTGTGTGGTTGGCTAGCTCGTCTGAACAACAGTGTCCTGACGAGTGAGAAAATCTAATATCGATTGTCGTTGAACAGATTGTGATTGGGGCGATCATAGAGAACACTCCTGCAGAGCGCGATGGACGTCTTCGACCTGGGGACGAGCTCATCTCCGTGGATAAGATGGTGGTTGCTGGGAAACCACACAGATACGTGATCGACCAGATGCACGCCGCTGCACACAACGGTCAGGTCAGCCTGAAGGTCCGGAGGAGAGTCCACTTCCTCAGTGAGTAGTATTCCCTACAACGTATACACTAATACTCACATTTTCTCCATACCCATTATGATGTTGCTACAACTTAGCCTATGAATAAAAGTTTACAATGTAGGTGCAACACAGGTCAAGAGACAAATTGGAGCTGACAGACAGTGACACATTCAATTCCGCCTTGCACACTCTTGCCTGCATCTGGCTGATATAAGGTGTAATCATTAGTCCAACAGTTTCAAACGAGAGTTCCTATTGCACAAATTCAGGTATGTTCATCTCCGTTTTGTTCCATTTGTTTCCATTTAAGATTTTTTTTCAACAGAATTGGCAGAATTAATACACCCCTGATCACGTGCAAACACAGTTCACTTTCATAGCATCCATGGTTTATTCCTTCTCGTATCTATGTGTGCTCTCCTCCTCTCACCTTGTCCATACACTTGTGGACTTCAATGCACAAACACATCAGCTGTATGTGACAAGGCAAAAAACCTTTCTAAGCCAAACCATATCATAACCATTACACACAGCCTACATCGTTGTCACCATATTAGCTGAAGTAACGTGATAGTCAACATATCTAATATAAGTAACGCCTCATTAAACCTGAAACAATCATGCAGTAACGTTACAGTGTACAGTCAGTAAGCAAGACTCCGATGGCAATAAATTAGTAAAAGCTTAACTTGACTTGGAAGAGTTCCAGTGTTGTGTTGGATAGTGTTTGAGTAGGCTAAACTAGCTAGCTGCATTTGCTAGCTAAGTAAGTGAAACTGAAAGTGAAAAGTGACAATCTCTCTCTCTCTTGCTTCTCCTTCATCTTGGAAGAAATCAATTTGTTCAAAACTTTTCAACTATTGTTTTTCCTTTCACTTTCAGTCAACTACTCACCAAATTTATGCACTGCAGTCCTAGCTTGCTGTAACTTATGCTTTCAGTACTAGATTCATTCTCTGATCCTTTGATTGGGTGGGCAACTTGTCAGTTCATGCTGCAAGAGCTCTGATAGTTTGAAGGACAACTTCCCCTGGAAGTTGTCCTAATGACTGTGTAAGTCTATGGAAGGGGGTGGGAGCCATGAGCCTCCTAGGTTTTATATTGAAGTCAATGTACCCAGATGAGGACGGAAGCTAGCTGTCCTCCAGCTACACCATAGTGCTACCCTCCACAGAGTGCTGTTGAGGCTACTGTAGACCATTGCAAAATAGTGTGTTTTAATAAATACTTTTTTGACGTGATTATATTTAGTATAGTTTTATCTAAAAAGTATAAATGTTTTATGATTTTTATTCTTATGAAATTCACTGAGGAGGATGGTCCTCCCCTTCCTCCTCTGAGGAGCCTCCACTGCACTATATACATTATACAACGGCCAGATCAGGCTGACGGTCAGGAGGAGAGTCCACTTCCCTGGTGAGAAGGGTATGTAGTATAGAGAGGGTAGAAGAAAAGTTAACTTCAACATCTCTCTCTCGATTTCTGCTGCCCTCTGTAGGTGAGGTGTTAGGGGTGAACGGCCGTAGCCCTGGCTCCGTGTCCCCGCAGCACAATTCCCCGCGCAGCGACGCCGCCTCAGCTTCCTGTCCCGTAACCCCCGGCAATGTCCCGCCACCATCCACCGCCTCCCCTCCGGAGGGCGCCGTCCCCCTGCATACCAGTGATGTCATCATCCACCGCAAAGAGAACGAGGGCTTCGGCTTTGTCATCATCAGCTCGCTGAACCGACCGGAGAACACAGCTGTCATCAGTGAGTCACACGATGTCTCTCAAGTGCCGTAGGAATAGAATCACCCGAGCAAAACTACTAAAGTAACTCTATTTCTATGTCTCGCGCTAAGGGTTATTCTGGAATAGAACAGGATGGGTGCTCCAATTCCAAGTATCAGTCCATTATATAGTAGACCTTTTGGAATTTTCTGTTAATTGAAAGTTACACAACACCACTCCATGTGTTTTAAAGTTAGCCAAGAGGGGAGATAAACCTTTTGCCATGATGTTAGAACATTTGTAATAACTTGTAATAAAACATTACACTTCTACAACTACCCGTCCCTCTTGGCCAGTCCTTACCCTTCGATGTTTGCAGATCTGTCAGGTAGAAGCAATATGGTGGAAGCTTTAGCACTACACTGTGGTAAATAAATACAGGACCTATCCAGACCCTTCAGACAAGCTAACATCGAGGGGTTATGGCCAAGGGGTAGGGCAGGGTTGCCCAAACTCGGTCCTGGGGACTACAAGCGGTTCGTCGAGGAGGCATTCTCCTATTTTCATTCCATGTTTCTACTACTTGTGATAAACACGCCCCTCTCAAAAAGTACTGGGTAAGAGGTTGAGACAATCCCTTGTTTACAGTATAATTATCTGATTTGATCCATAATTTGATCCGAAATACACAATGAGCCAAAGCCAGAAAGGGTAACTCCCAGGCTGAATTGGAGCTATTCCGGGCACTGAGAAATAAGTGCACCTTGTTAATATGGAAATGCAAATCTAGCTCCGATTACGAATCCACCAAGGCAAACATCAATAACCCGACCAAATAATCGAAAACCATTAAGTCTATGAATGCAAACACAAACTCTTCTGGTCTTCCGCTTCAATTTACCTCAAATTCAATGGACGTGACTGACAACAATAAACTGCTTGACATGTTTAATGAGCATTTTGCTGAGGCTGGGCAACTATTTGATAATGAACTCAACCCTAACATCTAATTCGATCGAAATTGAGCTTTCAGAAGTTGTAAGGGCACTCAAATCTATTGACATTAAGAAAACGGCTGGCCCGGATAAATTGAACACTTATTTTTTTAAAGTGGTGCAGAGATCATTGCTACCCTCCTTCTCTACCACTCTCACTCATACTGTATTGGCGAGTAATACGATTCCAAATGTCTGGAAAGCAGCCTACACCTTTTTACATAAGGGTGGAGATCGAACCCAGATGGATAACTATCGTCCCATATCTAAACTGTCTGCACTGGCAAAAAAATGGGAAAACCAGGTGAACTCAGTTGAAAGACTTTCTTTATGATAACTCAATTTTATCTAAATTCCAGGCATGTTTGTGGCAAGCATAATACACGATTACTGTGGTAACTAAGGCTGTAGGTGATATTCTAGCTGTTCAGGACAAGAAACATTGTGTTTTGTTGTGGGAATTCTAATCAAGTAAGGGAGAAGAGACTTTCAATTTCTTCAAACAATCAACCTTTAATATTGATTAATTATTGCAATAGTAGAGCTGGTCAAAAACCACCCGTAGGTGATTGTTCTGAGCCCGAATAATACACAAATGCAATGGGGTTATATAGAAACACAAAAACTGCTTAGTCACGGTTGGTTCCACCCCTCCCCAGGGCATCATAAGATACCTTGCTTTCTTCTTGTGGCTTTTTTTTTTCGGGTGTGTGAGGTCATGACGCACAAACAAGTGATAACGGCAGTTCCGTTACTCCTTTCTCTACCAAGTTAGCCTCTGTTCTCTTCATATCTCCACACAGCTGTGCCCTGGAAGATAGTAAAAGAACAGGACGGACTGAGGAACTGTGGTCACTCTCAGAGGCTCTTTGTCTTATGCCGGTGTGACCAAGTTACTCCGAAGCAAAGATGATTGGAAACAAGAACATGTTGTTCTGTCCCTCAAGTTATCTCTACCCCGTAGTCGCCAAGAATATCCTTGACTACACGCCTGGACCAGCTGCGGGGAGTGAACGTGGATTGTTAGAATGCAAATGTCTTACTATTGTTCAGCGTATATTTATTAACTATTAATATTAAACAAATCAGGTGAACACGTAATTTCTCTCACACTTTCACTTTTTATTGACTTATCAATGGCCTTCGACACTGTTGACCATGCCCTGCTGTTGTATGGACAAAATAAATGTTTTTTAAAGTGTTCAAATTAAATTAAATTTGATTTGTCACATACACATGGTTAACAGATGTTAATGCGAGTGTAGCGAAATGCTTGTGCTTCTAGTTCCGACAATGCAGTAATAACCAACACGTAATCTAACCTAACAATTCCACAACTACTACCTTATACACACAAGTGTAAAGGGATACATAATATGTACATAAAGATATATGAATGAGTGATGGTACAGAACGGCATAGGCAAGATGCAGTAGATGGTATAGTGTTCAGTCTATACATATGAGATGAGTAATGTAGGGTATGTAAACATAAAGTGGCATAGTTTAAAGTGGCTAGTGATACATGTATTACATAAAGATGGCAAGATGCAGGAGATGATATAGAGTACAGTATATACATATACATATGAGATGAGTAATGTAGGATATGTAAACATTATATTAAGTGGCATTGTTTAAAGTGGCCAGTGATACATTTTTACATAATTTCCATCAATTCCCATTATTAAATTGGCTGGAGTTGAGTCAGTATGTTGGCAACGGCCACTAAATGTTAGTGGTGGCTGTTTAACAGTCTGATGGACTTGAGATAGAAGCTGTTTTTCAGTCTCTCGGTCCCCGCTTTGATGCACCTGTACTGACCTCGCCTTCTGGATGATAGCGGGGTGAACAGGCAGTGGCTCGGGTGGTTGTTGTCCTTGATGATCTTTATGGCCTTCCTGTGACTTCGGGTGGTGTAGGTGTCCTGGAGGGCAGGTAGTTTGCCCCCGGTGATGCGTTGTGCAGACCTCACTACCCTCTGGAGAGCCTTACGGTTGTGGGCGGAGCATTTGCCGTACCAGGCGGCGATACAGCCCGACAGGATGCTCTCGATTGTGCATCTGTAGAAGTTTGTGGGTGCTTTTGGTGACAAGCCGAATTTCTTCAGCCTCCTGAGGTTGAAGAGGCGCTGCTGCGCCTTCTTCACAACGCTGTCTGTGTGGGTGGACCAATTCAGTTTGTCCGTGATGTGTACACCGAGGAACTTAAAACTTTCCACCTTCTCCACTACTGTCCCGTCGATGTGGATAGGGGGGTGCTCCCTCTCCTGTTTCCTGAAGTCCACAATCATCTCCTTTGTTTTGTTGACGTTGAGTGTGAGGTTATTTTCCTGACACCACACTCCGAGGGCCCTCACCTCCTCCCTGTAGGCCGTCTCGTCGTTGTTGGTAATCAAGCCTACCACTGCAGTGTCCTCCGCAAACTTGATGATTGAGTTGGAGGCGTGCATGGCCACGCAGTCGTGGGTGAACAGGGAGTACAGGAGAGGGCTCAGAACGCACCCTTGTGGGGCCCCAGTGTTGAGGAACAGCGGGGTGGAGATGTTGTTACCTACCCTCACCACCTGGGGGCGGCCCTTCAGGAAGTCCAGTACCCAGTTGCACAGAGCGGGGTTGAGACCCAGGGTCTCGAGCTTGATGACGAGTTTGGAGGTTACTATGGTGTTAAATGCTGAGCTGTAGTCGATGAACAGCATTCTCACATAGGTATTCCTCTTGTCCAGATGAGTTAGGGCAGTGTGCAGTGTGGTTGCGATTGCGTCGTCTGTGGACCGATTGGGGCGGTAAGCTAATTGGAGTGGGTCTAGGGTGTCAGGTAGGGTGGAGGTGATATGGTCCTTGACTAGTCTCTCAAAGCACTTCATGATGACGGAAGTGAGTGCTACGGGGCGGTAGTCGTTTAGCTCAGTTACCTTAGCTTTCTTGGGAACAGGAACAATGGTGACCCTCTTGAAGCATGTGGGAACAGCAGACTGGGATAAGGATTGATTGAATATGTCCTTAAACACACCAGCCAGCCTGTCTGCGCATGCTCTGAGAACGCGGCTGGGAATGCCGTCTGGGCCTGCAGCCTTGCGAGGGTTAACACGTTTAAATGTTTTACTCACCTCGGCTGCAGTGAAGGAGAGCCCGCAGGTTTTGGTAGCGGATCGTGTCAGTGGCACTGTATTGTCCTCAAAGCGAGCAAAAAAGTTATTTAGTCTGTCTGGGAGCAAGACATCCTGGTCCGCGACGGGGTTGGTTTTCTTTTTGTAATCCGTGATTGACTGTAGACCCTGCCACATACCTCTTGTGTCTGAGCTGTTGAATTGCGACTCTACTTTGTCTCTATACTGGGACTTAGCTTGTTTGATTGCCTTGCGGAGGGAATAGCTACACTCTTTGTATTCGGTCATGTTTCCGGTCACCTTGCCCTGGTTAAAAGCAGTGGTTCGCGCTTTCAGTTTCACCCGAATGCTGCCATCAATCCACGGTTTCTGGTTTGGGAATATTTTAATCGTTGCTGTGGGTACGACATTGTCAATGCACTTTCTAATGAACTCGCTCACCGAATCAGCATATTTGTCAATGTTGTTGTTGGATGCAATGCGGAACATATCCCAATCCACATGATCGAAGCAGTCTTGAAGCGTGGAATCAGATTGGTCGGACCAGCGTTGAACAGACCTGAGCGCGGGAGCTTGCTGTTTTAGTTTCTGTTTGTAGGCTGGAAGCAACAAAATGGAGTCGTGGTCAGCTTTTCCGAAAGGAGGGCGGGGGAGGGCCTTATATGCGTCGCGGAAGTTAGTATAACAATGATCCAAGGTTTTACCAGCCCTGGTAGCACAATCGATATGCTGATAGAATTTAGGGAGTTTTGTTTTCAGATTAGCCTTGTTAAAATCCCCAGCTACGATGAATGCAGCCTCAGGGTGTGTGGTTTCCAGTTTACAAAGAGTCAGATAAAGTTCGTTCAGAGCCATCGATGTGTCTGCTTGGGGGGGGGGGGGGGTATATACGGCTGTGATTATAATCGAAGAGAATTCCCTTGGTAGATAATGCGGTCGACATTTGATTGTGAGGAATTCTATATCAGGTGAACAGAATGACTTGAGTTCCTGTATGTTGTTATGATCACACCACGTCTCGTTAATCATAATGCATACATCCCCGCCCCTCTTCTTACCAGAAAGATGTTTGTTTCTGTCGGCGCGATGCGTGAAGAAACCAGCTGGCTGCACCGACTCCGTTAGCGTCTCTCGAGTAAGCCATGTTTCCGTGAAGCAAAGAACGTTACAGTCTCTGATATCTCTCAGGAAAGCTACCCTTGCTCGGATTTTATCAATCTTGTTGTCAAGAGACTGGACATTGGCGAGTAGTATGCTAGGGAGTGGAGCGCGATGTGCCCATCTCCGAAGCCTGACCAGGAGACCGGTTCGTTTGCCCCGTTTACGGCGTCGTTGTTTAGTGTCGCCGGCTGGGATCAGATCCATTGTATTGGGTGGAAGGCAAAACACAGGATCCGCATCGGGAGAGTCATATTCTTGGTTGTAACGATGGTGAGTTGACGTTGCTCTTATATTCAGTAGTTCCTCCCGACTGTATGTAATGAAACCTAAGATTACCTGGGGTACCAATGTAAGGAATAACACATAAAAAAACAAAATACTGCATATTTTCCTAGGAACGCGAAGCGAGGCGGCCATCTCGGTCGGCGCCGGAAGTTGATGCATTGGTTACAAAACTACCTTTCTGACAGAACTCAAGTGTGTGGCACAGGAGGGTATGAAATCTGAGTTTCAAAGGCTTACAAAAGGAGTTCCCCTGGGGTCTATTTTAGGTCTGTATATTAATGATATAGGGGAGACTGTTGACTCTGCAAATCTCCATCTGTATGCTGATGACACAATTATTTCTTCTAGCGCGTCTAATATTGAGAAGGCTTTTCAGGACGCTGTTCAGATTTTCGATTTTAAAGTTGTGCTTAAAACAAGGAAAACAAAATATACGTTTTTCTCTTCTCTGAAAGTAGACAGATGGAGTCACGGGCAGATTTTAACTCTAAAAGGCTAGCAAATTGATTGGGTCATCTCCTAAAAATATCTTGGGATTTGGTTAGAGGAAAATCTGAATTTTAAACCGCACATTGATAACTTGACCAAGAAACTGAAATTGTTTTTTATTTTAGGAACAAAGCACTTTTTATCGGTTCTGGATTATGGTGATGTTAGCAAGTACGTTAAAAACTCTGGACACGGTGTATTACTATCACTCACCAAACACTGATTTTTATGCCATTGTACAATGTACCTCTCTCTCCACCAGGAGGCTAAAGCACTGGTACACTTTGTGTACAAGGCATTGATAAGGCAACTCCCTTTGTGTCTCTGTTCCTTAAAGCGTCAGCATGCATCAGTTCTACTGGCGCCTATCTGAACTAAGCTAGCCCAACCAAACGAGTGTGCTCGCATACTCCCTTAAAAGACCTTCGCTTGAAAAATGAGAAAAAATTGGCAATAGTACTGTTTGTCCTTTTTGAGATGCCGTAGCCAGTATACACTTCCTCAAAATAGTCAAAATGAATCTAAGATCACTCAAGAAATCTGTCATTAAATTTAGTTGCGCAATTTCACATCTAACTAAGATGTTAGGTGCAGTATTTCTCAATGAAAAAATGTGCATGAAAACGGGTCGTCTCTCGTTGAATGACAACAAATACTTTATTGAGGAATCACAGACGAAGAGGCGTAGACATCGGCTCCGAACTTTGGCTTGCCTACAGATTTTTGGGGGGTGTTTTTGAACCCTCGCTGAAGTTGAAAACAAATAAAAATGTCACAAAATGTTATCATAATATATGCACAAACTATACCAAACTATTTTGGCTGGGAACCATGCAGGAGCATCAGTCACTCAATACAGTCTTTGTTCACAGTCACTGCTGTCCTTGTCTGTTCCTAAGGTTAGAACTGAGATGGGAAAACAATATTTTTCCCATCAATAAGTGCATCGCCGATGTTGTCCCCACAGTGACCGTACGTACATTTCCCAACCATAAGCCATGGACTACAGGCAACATCCGCACCAAGCTAAAGGATAGAGCTGCCGATTTCAAGGAGCGGGACACTAATCCAAACGCTTATAAGAAATCCTGCTATGCCCTCAGACGAACCATCAAGCAGGCAAAGCATCAATACAGGACTAAGATTGAATCCTACTACACTGGCTCTGACACTCGTCGGATGTGGCAGGGCTTGAGAAATATTACAGACTACAAAGGGAAACCCAGGCGTGAGCTGCCCAGTGACACGAGCCTACCAGATGAGCTAAATGCCTTTTATGCTCGCTTCGAGGCAAACCCCACTGAAGCATACATGAGAGCACCAGCTTTTGCAGGGGATGTTGTGATGACGCTCTCCATAGTCGATGTGAGCAAGACCTTTAAACAGGTCAACATTCACAAAGCCGCGGGGCCAGACCAATTTACCAGGACGTGTACTCAAAGCAAGTGTTACCACCCTGTACACTTGTGTCGGTAGCCATGAAGTATTTTGAAAGGCTGGTCATGGTTCACATCAACAGCATCATGCCAGAAACCCTAGATCCACTCCTATTTGCATGCCGCCCCGACAGATCCACAGATGACGCAATCACACTCCACACTACCCTTTCCCACCTGGACTTCCTAACGTGTGAGAATGCTGTTCATTGACTACAGCTCAGCTTTCAACACCATTGTGCCCACAAAGCTTATCACTAAGCTAAGGACCCTGGGACTAAACACCTCCCTCTGCAACTGGATCCTGGACTTCCTGACGTGCCGCCCCCAGGTGGTAAGGGTAGGCAACAACACATCTGCCACATTGATCCTCAACACTGGAGCCCCTCAGGGGTGCGTGCTTAGTCCCCTCCTGTTCACCTACGACTGCGTAGCCCGACTCCAACACCATCATTAAGTTTGCTGACAACACAACAGTGGTTGGTCTGATCACCGACAACGATGAGACAGCCTGCAGTGTGGTGCCAGGACAACAACCTCTCCCTTGACGTGAGCAAGACAAAGTAGCTAATCATGGACTATAGAAAAAGGAGGGCCGAAGTGCTCCCCATCACTGTCCCTTTGATCTGGAGGAAAAAGTTTCCTCTGAAGAGAAGGCATTTAAAGACATTATCAGGAAGCACTGGTACATTATTGACACTGACCCACAATTGAAACCCATTTTTAAATATCCCCCACGTATGGTTTTTAAAAGACACCCAAATCTGAGAGATATTGTGGTTAAATCTGATTACCCACCAGAGAAAAGTGTTAGGTTCTAAATTTTCAAAGTAAATAACTCACTAGAGAAGCTTAACCAAGTTTAATTCTTCCCAAAGGGTTGGCACAGCTGTATTCAGACAAAGACATGTTTCCACCACTACAAGTGTATATATATATACTCCTCTTTAGGCACACCTTCCCTCCAATCCTTACATCTTATGGTTTGACAGGAAGAGGGTATTAGGATAGTGAACCATAATTTCTCCCTTCAGGGGATCTGACAACTCATTTACCCACCCCCACACAGGACAAAGATTTAAGATCAAGGGTCTGATTACCTGCATGTCCACCAATGTTATTTACATGTTGAAATGTCCCTGTGGTCTGTCTTACATAGGGAAAATCTGTAGAAGCCTTAAGACACGAATCAATGAGCACCGCAGCAATATACGGACAGGTGAGACAAAAATACGGTTACTGCTCATTTTGTACAAGCTGGACATCCTATTAACTCTCCGAGATACATTGAAATAGAAATGGTCAAGATGTCACGCAGGGGAGGGGACATTGAGAGGAAACTTCTTCAAAGGGAATCTTTTTGGATCCACAGCCTCAACACACTGTCTCCTCTTGGCCTTAACGAGAATGTTGACCTTTTTTTTTATCGTTTAAAAAAAATCCTAATTGAATATTGTATGTGAATTACTGTAAATACTGATTACAATCCCTGTGTATGATCATATATTTTGATACATTGAATGTTAATATTGTGAAACTGTTACACATTTTTTTACCTCCTGTTTCAGGAAGTGATGTCACTGAGTACTGTACCCTTATATATAGGACCTTCCACCTAAGGGTCGAAACGTTGTTGTCTTAATAAATATCACCTGGGAGCATGAGCAGCAGTGTGCTGCATTTTCCTTTCTGTTTTCCATGACTTTCCCTACAACTCCAGCACCTGTGGAAAGTACCTGGATGTGTGTATGTTCTTCAGCTTTTGTCACTTTTTTTTAATCACCTGCCCAATGGGGCAAACTCAGAGCAGGCTCAAGTTGTGTGACTGCTCAGTGCACTTTGTCAACCCTGTGCATATTTCTTTTTTTTGCCCTAGCACGATACAGCGTATTCAAATGATCAACTCATCATCAAGCTTTGATTATTTGAATTAGCTGTGTAGTGCCTAGGGCAACATCCAAAATGTGCACCCCTTGGGATCCACAGGACCGAGTTTGGGAAACTCTGGGGTAGCGATAGGGAGTGATTTGAGAGCAAAAGACGTTAAAATGTTTCTTCTGTAATATGCTCCCACAGTGGGTTGTTGAGAAACACACAAGACAACATTTCAGTCCCACTGGGATGTTCTTCAAATACCAGGTGGGATCAAAACATTCTTGTTTGTGTGTGTGCATCTCAATAAACCACCAGGGGGCAGATTTGCGGAGAATACTTTCATTTACAATTTATTTTCTGTCCAGCACTTGACAAGTTTATGCACATATTTGCCAAAACATTGATTCTACTCCCCCTACTAGCTGTGCCCCACAAGATTGGGCGTATCATCGAGGGCAGCCCAGCGGATCGCTGCGGCCGCCTGAAGGTTGGCGACCGGATCCTGGCCGTCAACGGGCAGTCCATCATCAGCATGCCCCACGCCGACATCGTCAAGCTCATCAAAGACGCCGGACTCATCGTCACCCTGCACATCATACCGGAGGAAGGTGAGTCAGAGAAAATGAGAGAGAGCGGAGGGATGGAGGGAGGGAGAGGAGAGAGGGAGAGAGAGCAGAGAATAGTTATGGAGGGAGTCAGAGGATATGAGAGAGAGAGAGGAGAAGAGGGATGACGTGAGGGAGGGATAGATAGAGAGAGAGAGGGAGAGTAGCAGTGAGTGGAAGAGAGATCTAAAGAAAGAATACTCACATGGAATGACCAGAATGGCTCAGTCTCTAGATGGCACAGACTATTACAGTATATCCTTGGCTTATTATCATTATGCTGACCCCTACTTCTCTTGAGCAGGTTAAGCTGGACTCGCCATTCAAACTATAAATTATTCAACAGACTCGAGCATTTATACATTTTGACAAAATAATTGCATTTTGCTCCTGTACCAACAAAAGAAAGAACCAATTACAGTACGTGTGCAAAGCTGTCATCGAGGCAAAGGGTGGCTATTTGAAGAATCTAATTTTAAATACCTTTTCTCCCCACTGTAGGTGTCCAAACTTTTGACAGGCACTGTATATAATCCTTGAACAGGATTATCTATTTTGGATGCAAATTGAATGGAATTGATGGAGAGACAGAGACTGCGATAGAGTGCTCGTGTATGCACTGATTTAATGCAACGATACCCGAGTTAGTAGCTGTTTTAAATCTCTGCAGCTACAATTAAAGAATCTTCTTTACAATAAAAAAATACAGTGACCCCGAAAGCCAGATGGAGATGTGTAAATTAGACGAGCATTCAGTCCTTATGTTAGGCCACTGTACACTCTTAGAAAAAAGGATTCCAAAAGGGTTCTGCGGCTGTCCTGATTGGGGAACCCTTTTTGGTTCCAGATAGAACTATTTCCTGTTCCATGTAGAACCCTCTGTGGAAAGGGTTCTACCTGGAACCAAAAGGGTTCTACCTGGAAGCAAAAGGGGTTCTTCAAAGGGTTCTTCTATGAGGAAAGCAAAATAACCCTTTTTGGTTGTAGATAGCACCCTTTTTTCTAATAGTGCAGTATAGGCTATACTGCAGCAAATGTAGGCCTACCCGTCACAAGAAAAAGGCGTTACATGGATGAGATGAACTGCGCTCTTACTGAGATGAGATGTCCGTCCCCACCCTGAGCGTTGATGATTGATCATGTAGATAGCAGAGTAGCCAGATTTACACATCACATCACACTGTTCATATACAGTGCATTCGGAAAAGTATTCAGACCCCTTGACATTGTTTACATTGTGTTACGTTACAGCCTTTTTCTAAAATGGATTAAATACTTTTTTACATTTATTTTAAGAAAAGAAACTCAGTCATAAGAATTCAGACCCTTTATTCAGAACTTTGTTGAAGCACCTTTGGCAGCGATTACAGTCAAGTCTTCTTGGGTATGACGCTACAAGCCTGGCACACCTGTATTTGGGGAGTTTCTCCCATTCTTCTCTGAAGTTCCTCTCAAGCTCTGTCAGGTTGGATGGGGAACATCGCTGAACAGCTATTTTAGACGTTCGATCAGGTTCAAGTTCGGGCTCTGGCTGGGCCACTCAAGGACATTCAGAGACTTGTCCCAAAGCCACTTCTGCGTTGCATTGGCTGTATGCTTAGGGTTGTTGTCCTTCTGGAAGGTGAACCTTCGCCCCAGTATGAGGTCCAGAGCGCTCTGGAGCATGTTTTTAGCAAAGATCTCTCTGTACTTTTCTCCGTTCATCTTTCTCTTGATCCTGACTAGTCTCCCAGTCCCTGCCGCTGAAAAACATCCCCAGAGCATGATACTGCCACCTTCACTGTAGGGATGGTGCCAGGTTTCCTACAGACATGATGCTTGACATTCAGGCCAAAGAGCTCAATCTTGGTTTTATCAGACTAGAGAATCTTGTTTCTCATGGTCTGAGAGTCCAAGCGGGCTGTCATCTGCCTTTTACTGAGGAGTGGCTTCCATCTGGCCACTCTACCATAAAGGCCTGATTGGTGGAGTGCTGCAGAGATGGATGTCCTTCTGGAAGGTTTTCCCCATCTCCACAGAAGAACTCTGGAACTATGTCAGAGTCAAATTCCTGACCAAGGCCCTTCTCCCCCTATCGCTCAGCTTGGCCGAGCAGCCAGCTCTAGTAAGAGTCTTTGTGGTTCCAAACTTGTTCCATTTAAGAATGATGGAGGCCACTGTGTTCTTGGGGACCTTCAATGCTGCGTAAATGTTTTGGTATCCTTCCCCAGATCTGTGCCTCGACACAATCCTGTCTCAGACCTCTACACACAATTCCTCCGACCTCATGGCTCAGTTTTTGCACTGTCAACTGTGGGACCTTATACAGACAGGTGTGTGCCTTTCCAAATCATGTCCAATCAGTTGAATTTACCTCAGGTGGACTCCAATCAAGTTGTAGAAACACCTCAAGGATGATCAATGGAAACAGGATGCACCTGAGCTGAATTTCGAGTCTCATAGCAAAGGGTCTGAATACCTATATAAATAATGTACTTCTGTTTTTTTATTCGCACAAACTTGTAAAAACCTGTTTTGTCTTTGTCAGTATGGGCTATTGTGTATAGATTGATGTGGAAAAAATAATAATTTCATCAATTTTATAATAAGGCTATAATAAGTAACAAAATGTGGAAAAAAGTCAATGGGTCTGAATACTTTCCGAATGCACTGTATTTCAATTTATTATAATCCACATAATTCAAACGGAATGAGCTGTAACAAGATGAGAGACTGCGTATACTAAAGAAAATAATAAAGAATGTGTCTTTAACCCTGCATTATTATATAACTTATTTTGAACGAAATCCAGGAATGAGTGAGTCACTCAGCCCTATGCTTCTATTCCTGCTTCTGTTGCCTATTTGAGTGTTGTATTTTATATCCTACTGATTCTGTGATCATCAAGCCTCGTGCATCCACAAAATGTAGGATAATACCGTTTAACAAATCTGTCTGTTTTGGAACTTTGCTGTGCTGTATTATAGGCGTTACAATTTGGTTAATTAAAACAAATTTGCTGGTATTACTTATCATTGATTTAGTGTTTACACTGTTCCAAACAGGCAGAAAAATACTATTGTAATCTTTTTTTCTTTTTTTATTATTTCACCTATATTTAACCAGGTAGGCCAGTTGAGAACGAGTTCTCATTTAGAACTGCGACCTGGCCAAGATAAAGCAAAGCAGTGCTACACAAACAACAACACAGTTTAACATGGAATAAACAAACGTACAGTCAATAACACAATAGAAAAAGTCTATATACAGTGTGTGCACATGGAGTAAGGAGGTAAGGCAATAAATAGGCCATGGTGGCGAAATAATTGCAATTTAGCAGATAAACACTGGAGTGATAGATGTGCAGAAGATGTGTGCGCAAATAGAGATACTGGGTGCAAAGGAGCAAAACAATAAATAACAATATGGGGATGAGGGAGTTGGGTGGGCTATTTACAGATGGGCTGTGTACAGGTGCAATGATTGGTAAGCTGCTTTGACAGCTGATGCTTAAAGTTAGTGAGGGAGATATAAGACTCCAGCTTCAGTTATTTTTGCATTTCATTACAATCATTGGTAGCAGAGAACTGCAAGGAAAGGCGGCCAAAAGGGGAGTTGGCTTTGGGGATGACCAGTGAGAAATACCTGCTGGAGCTCGTACTACGGGTGGGTGCTGCTATGGTGACCAGTGAGCTGAGATGAGGCTGGGCTTTACCTAGCAAAGACTTATACAGGATCTGGAGCCAGTGGGTTTGCTGACGAATATGAAGCGAGGGAACGCATACAGGTCGCAGTGGTGTGTAGTATATGGGGCTTTGGTGACAAAACGGATGGCACTGTGAAATACTACATCCAATTTGCTGAGTAGAGTGTTGGAGAATATTTTGTAAAGGATATCACTGAAGTCAAGGATCGGTAGGATAGTCAGTTTTACGAGGTTATATTTGGGATCATGCTTTGTTGTGAAATAGGAAGCTGATTCTAGATTTAATTTTGGATTGGAGATGCTTAATGTGAGTCTGGAAGGAGAGTTTAGAGTCTAACCAGACACCTACGTATTTGTAGTTGTCCACATATTTTAAGTCAGAATCGTCCAGAGTAGTGATGCTAGACAGGCGGGCGGGCGTGGGCAGCGATCGGTTGAGAGTATGAATTTAGTTTTACTTGCATTTAAGAGCAGTTGGAGGCCCCGGAAGGAGTGTTGTATGGCATTGAAGCTCGTCTTGAGGTTTGTTAACACAGTGTCCAAAGAAGGGCCAGAAGTATACAGAATGGTGTCATTTGCATGAAGGTGGATCAGAGAATCACCAGCAGCAAGAGCGACATCACTGATGTATACAGAGAAAAGAATCGGCCCAAGAATTGAACCTTGTGGCACCCCCATAGAGACTGCCAGAGGTCCGGACAACAGGCCATCTGATTTGACACACTGGACTCTATCTGAGAAGTAGTTGGTGAACCAGGCGAGGCAGTCATTTGAGAAACCAAGGCTGTTGAGTCTGCCGATAAGAATGCGGTGATTGACAGTCGAAAGCCTTGGCCAGGTCGATGAAGATGGCTGCACAGTATTGTCTTTTATCGATGGCGGTTATGATATCGTTTAGGACCTTGAGCCTGGCTGAGGGGTAGGCTTGGGCAAGTTGCTGTGGGGGGCGCAGAGCTGTTGACCGGGGTAGGGTTAGCCAGGTGGAAAGCATGGCCAGTTGTAGAAAAATGCTTATTGAAATTCTTGATTATCGTAGATTTATTGCTGGTGACAGTGTTTCCTAGCCTCAGTGCAGTGTGCAGCTGGGATGAGGTGCTCTTATTATCCATGGACTTTAGTGTCCCAGAACCTTTTGGAGTTTATGCTACAGGATGCAAATTTCTGTTTGAAAAAGCTAGCCTTTGCTTTCCTTACTGCCTGTGTATATTTGATACTAACTTCCCTGAAAACTTGCTTATCGCGGGGGCTATTCGGTGCTAGTGCCATACGCCACAGGATGTTTTTGTGCTGGTCAAGGGCAGTCAAGTCTGGAGTGAACCAAGGGCTATATCTGTTCTTAGTTCTACATTTTTTGAATGGGGCATGCTTATTTAAGATGGTAGGGAAAACACTTTTAAAGAATAACCAGGCATCCTCTACTGATGGAATGAGGTCAATATCCTTCTAGGATACCCGGACCAGGTCGATTAGAAAGGCCTGCTCGCTGAAGTGTTTTAAATCAAATCAAAGTTTATTTGTCACGTTCGCCGAATACAACAGGTGTAGACCTTACGGGTGAAATGCTTACTTACAGGCTCTAACCAACAGTGAAAATATATTAGGTGAACAATGGGTAAGTAAAGAAATAAAAACAACAGTAAAATAGACAGTGAAAAATAACAGTAGGGAGGCTATATACAGGCACCGGTTAGTCGGGCTGATTGAGGTAGTATGTACATGTAGATATGTTTAAAGTGACTATGCATATATGATGAACAGAGAGTAGCAGTAGCGTAAAAGAGGAGTTGGTGGGTGGCGGGGCACAATGCAGATAGCCCGGTTAGCCAATGTCCGGGGGCACTGGTTGGTCGGGCCAATTGAGGTAGTATGTACAGTGGGGAGAACAAGTATTTGATACACTGCCGATTTTGCAGGTTTTCCTACTTACAAAGCATGTAGAGGTCTGTAATTTTGATCATAGGTACACTTCAACTGTGAGAGACGGAATCTAAAACAAAAATCCAGAAAATCACATTGTATGATTTTTAAGTAATTAATTTGCATAAGCTCCAGCCCTGGCCAATCGTGAGCCAGAGCATCCAAGTCCAGAGGCCCTGGTGGCTCCGACATGGAGTACCACAGGGGGCAGTGTTCATTGTCCAAGGAGGCAAACAGGTCCAGCTGCACCCTCCCGAACTTGTCCCCCAGGTGCTGCACCACCTGGGGATGTAGGCTCCAGTCCCAAGGGGGCGGGCCCTCCCTCGAGAGCATATCCACTGCCACATTCAGGATACCAGGTACGTGCACTGCGCGTAGAGACGCTAGACGTCCCTGAGCCCAGAGAAGGAGATCCCGTGCCATAATATGGAGGCGGTGGGACCTCAGTCCACCCTGATTGTTAATGTAAGCCACCACTCTGGTGTTATTTGTTCTCACCAGGTCGTCTTCCCTTCATATGTGGAAGGAAAGACTGCATGGCCAACAGTACAGCTCGGAGCTGTAGTGTAATGATGTGCCTGCCGCTCCAAGTGGGTAGCCAACAGTCGCCCTTGGTCACACCCCCCCCAGACGATCTGGGAGGCATCTGTGCTGACCAGCTCCCGGCAGCACATCCTCAGCATCTCCACCCCATCTGAGAGAAAGGAGTGACAGCGCCACCTCAACAATGCCCTGAGGCACTGTGCGGTTACCCGTGGCTGGGTGCAGCTGGTGGGAGTTGAACCACCATTGAGGAGGTCGGAGATGGAGCAGGCCCAGGGGAATCAACAATGAGGCCGCGTGCAGCAAGCCAAACAGGCGTTGGCAGGTTAGGGCGGATACCACCCGCTACTGCTGAAAGTAGTCGAAGCAAGATAAGATCGCCTGAACCCTTCTGGTGGGCAGGCGTGCTCTCATGAGGACTAAGTCCAGTTCCATGCCAATGAAGGCCACCCTCTGGGTGGGCGTCAGATGACTCTTGTCGTTTACAGTAATGCCCAGCCCACCGATGTGGGTTAAGAGCACGTCTCTGTCTGATAGGACCTGGGTCCTGGTCGGGGCACAATCAGCCAATCATCTAGGTAATTGAGGATCAACAATCCTCGGGACGTGAGGAGTGCCAGGACAGCGTCGATGCACTTTGTGAATGTGCTGGGTGCCAAGGAGAGGCCGAAGGGAAGAACCATGAATTCGTAAGCCCTCCCCTCGTAAGCGAATTGGAGGTACTGCCAATGAGCTGGGTGAACAGGAACATGGATCACACATCTATCAGGGTCAGTTTCATAAACCACTGGTCCCTGGACACGACCAACACCCGGGCTGGGCAACACCCGGGCTGGGGACAGCATGTGGAAACTCAGTACCTTCAAGTACCCATTGAGGTTGCGGAGGTCCAGAATTGGTCGAAACCCTCCGTCTCTTTCTGGGACCACAAAATAAGTGGAGTAGAACCCATCTAGCTGTTCTGATGTCTCAATCCTGCAGACGACACCCTCGTCCAGGAGTGAGGGAATCTCTAGCCGCAGGTTTTTCTACAGGGGGTCAGCCCCCGTGGTGACACGAAATCCCCTGAAGAACGGAGGCCGGCACCGGAATTGGAGTCAGTACCCCTCTCCAGCATTGAGGAACAACAGCCATGGGGACTCCACACACTCCTCCCACTTTGCCCTTTGAGACCGGGTAAGCAGCCGAGGCCGGGGAAGGGTGTGTCTGGGAATCTGCCAGGGCCCGCCTCTCCTCTGGCGCCCTGAGCGCATAGGTCCCCCAGGCACGTCCCTATGGTTGACACCATCACACCTGTCACAAAGGGAAGCCATAAACTCAGCCAAGCCAACAAGGTCATGGATCAGGGGTCCGATGCCCTGGGAGAGCTTATATCGTGACCCATTTGGAGGAATAGGAAACCGGTGAGGGATAAATTACCCAGTACCTCTGAAAACACAGGGGGAGACCTGTGCATAGTCACAAAAACAGCAACCAGGTAATGGATTTGATGTGTTTTTTTCTTTTAGTTTTACGCCAACTACGAAAAGCAAAAAACAGCACCATATGATGGATTAGCTACGTTAACTTCTCTAGGGTATGTGGGACGCTAACGCCCCATTTGGCCAAAAGCCAATAAAAATGCAGAGTGCCAAATTCAAATATATTACTATAAAAATCTAACTTTCATGGAATCACACATGAAAGACACCAAAGTAAAGCTACACTTGTTGTGAATCCAGCCAACATGTCTGATTTCAAAAAGGATTTACGGCGAAAGCACACCAAACGATTATGTTAGGTCAGTACATAGCCACAGAAAAACACAGCCATTTTTCCAGCCAAAGAGAGGAGTAACAAAAAGCAGAAATAGAGAAAATGAATCACTAACCTTTGAGCTTCATCAGATGACACTCATAGGACTTCATGTTACACAATACATGTATGTTTTGTTTGGTAAAGTTCATATTTATATCCAAAAATCTGAGTTTAGGCAGGATGCTACTGTCTCACTTGGCAAAAAGCCAGAGAAAATGCAGTGCCAAATTCAAATTAATTACTATAAAAATTACTATAAAAATCTAACTTTCATTAAATCACACATGAAAGATACCAATGAAACCTCATTGAAAAGAGAGTTACCTCCAAAAAATATATATCTGAATGGTTTGTCCTCGGGGTTTCGCCTACTAAATATTTTCTGTTATACTCACAGACGTGATTCAAACAGTTTTAGAAACTTCAGAGTGTTTTCCATCCAAATATACTAATAATATGCATATCTTTTTTTTATTTTTTTTATTCTTTTTTTTACCCCCTTTTCGCCCCAATTTTCGTGGTATCCAATCGCTAGTAATTACTATCTTGTCTCATCGCTACAACTCCCGTACGGGCTCGGGAGAGACGAAGGTCGAAAGCCATGCGTCCTCCGAAGCACAACCCAACCAAGCCGCACTGCTTCTTTAACACAGCGCGCCTCCAACCCGGAAGCCAGCCGCACCAATGTGTCGGAGGAAACACCGTGCACCTGGCCCCCTTGGTTAGCGCGCACTGCGCCCGGCCCGCCACAGGAGTCGCTGGAGCGCGATGAGACAAGGATATCCCTACCGGCCAAACCCACCCTAACCCGGACGACGCTAGCCCAATTGTGCGTCGCCCCACGGACCTCCCGGTCGCGGCCGGCTGCGACAGAGCCTGGGCGCGAACCCAGAGACTCTGGTGGCGCAGTTAGCACTGCGATGCAGTGCCCTAGACCACTGCGCCACCCGGGAGGCCCTCATAATATGCATATCTTATCTTCTGGGGATGAGTAGCTGGCAGTTTAATTTGGGCATACTTTTCATCCAAAATTCCAAATGCTGCCCCCTACCCTAGAGAAGTTAAGGAACTCCAAAGTTAATGTCTCAACGTAGTGGCAGCCCACCACCATACTCTTACATTCTGCAGGAGAAAGAAGAAGAAAACCGTGTAGGGGAATTATCAGAGAACCCACGTAGGGTAATTAGCAAAGAACCCGCGCCTATAGCATGTTAAAGCAAGTCACAACACACACAAAACAAGCCAGTCGGCAAGTTGTGTAAGGTAAATACAGTTTGTGGCAGCAAGAGCCACCAATGTATTAATGGGTGCACACAGAGTCGTAGTGTAAAGCTAACGAAACAAGCACGGCAAACCACGGGCGGAAGATACAGATCAACCGTGCGCAGCGAGTGGAGCACTCAAGAGGAGGGGCTGGCCATGTGGCCAGCTGCTCCAGGCTGCAAACAGCCAGTGAGTATACTTCCACGCAAGATATTACACTTGCCAGCGACTTACCAAGCGAACTTCAGAAAGTTTGTACCTCAAACCATATGGACGTCCGCCGTGAAAATGAAAAAGAACGTGTGTCACGGCCATGGGATCTATATATAGGGGCAGACCCCAGCCGTGACACAAGTGTATATGGGAGTAAATCTGTAAATCATTTACATCATTACATTTAAGTCATTTAGCAGACGCTCTTATCCAGAGCGACTTACAAATTGGTGCATTCACCTAATGACATCCAGTGGAACAGCCACTTTACAATAGTGCATCTAGATCTTTTAAGGGGGGGGGGGGGGGGGGGGCAGAAGGATTGCTTTATCCTATCCTAGGTATTCCTTGAAGAGGTGGGGTTTCAGGTGTCTCCGGAAGGTGGTGATTGACTCCGCTGTCCTGGCGTCGTGAGGGAGTTTGTTCCACCATTGGGGTGCCAGAGCAGCGAACAGTTTTGACTGGGCTGAGCGGGAACTGTACTTCCTCAGTGGTAGGGAGGCGAGCAGGCCAGAGGTGGATGAACGCAGTGCCCTTGTTTGGGTGTAGGGCCTGATCAGAGCCTGAAGGTACTGAGGTGCCGTTCCCCTCACAGCTCCGTAGGCAAGCACCATGGTCTTGTAGCGGATGCGAGCTTCAACTGGAAGGCAGTGGAGAGAGCGGAGGAGCGGGGTGACGTGAGAGAACTTGGGAAGGTTGAACACCAGACGGGCTGCGGCGTTCTGGATGAGTTGTAGGGGTTTAATGGCACAGGCAGGGAGCCCAGCCAACAGCGAGTTGCAGTAATCCAGACGGGAGATGACAAGTGCCTGGATTAGGACCTGCGCCGCTTCCTGTGTGAGGCAGGGTCGTACTCTGCGGATGTTGTAGAGCATGAACCTACAGGAACGGGCCACCGCCTTGATGTTGGTGGAGAACGACAGGGTGTTGTCCAGGATCACGCCAAGGTTCTTAGCGCTCTGGGAGGAGGACACAATGGAGTTGTCAACCGTGATGGCGAGATCATGGAACGGACAGTCCTTCCCCGGGAGGAAGAGCAGCTCCGTCTTGCCGAGGTTCAGCTTGAGGTGGTGATCCGTCATCCACACTGATATGTCTGCCAGACATGCAGAGATGCGATTCGCCACCTGGTCATCAGAAGGGGGAAAGGAGAAGATTAATTGTGTGTCGTCTGCATAGCAATGATAGGAGAGACCATGTGAGGTTATGACAGAGCCAAGTGACTTGGTGTATAGCGAGAATAGGAGAGGGCCTAGAACAGAGCCCTGGGGGACACCAGTGGTGAGAGCGCGTGGTGAGGAGACAGATTCTCGCCACGCCACCTGGTAGGAGCGACCTGTCAGGTAGGACGCAATCCAAGCGTGGGCCGCGCCGGAGATGCCCAACTCGGAGAGGGTGGAGAGGAGGATCTGATGGTTCACAGTATCGAAGGCAGCCGATAGGTCTAGAAGGATGAGAGCAGAGGAGAGAGAGTTAGCTTTAGCAGTGCGGAGCGCCTCCGTGATACAGAGAAGAGCAGTCTCAGTTGAGTGACTAGTCTTGAAACCTGACTGATTTGGATCAAGAAGGTCATTCTGAGAGAGATAGCAGGAGAGCTGGCCAAGGACGGCACGTTCAAGAGTTTTGGAGAGAAAAGAAAGAAGGGATACTGGTCTGTAGTTGTTGACATCGGAGGGATCGAGTGTAGGTTTTTTCAGAAGGGGTGCAACTCTCGCTCTCTTGAAGACGGAAGGGACGTAGCCAGCGGTCAAGGATGAGTTGATGAGCGAGGTGAGGTAAGGTAGAAGGTCTCCGGAAATGGTCTGGAGAAGAGAGGAGGGGATAGGGTCAAGCGGGCAGGTTGTTGGGCGGCCGGCCGTCACAAGACGCGAGATTTCATCTGGAGAGAGAGGGGAGAAAGAGGTCAAAGCACAGGGTTGGGCAGTGTGAGCAGAACCAGCGGTGTCGTTTGACTTAGCAAACGAGGATCGGATGTCGTCGACCTTCTTTTCAAAATGGTTGACGAAGTCGTCTGCAGAGAGGGAGGAGGGGGGGGGAGGGGGAGGAGGATTCAGGAGGGAGGAGAAGGTGGCAAAGAGCTTCCTAGGGTTAGAGGCAGATGCTTGGAATTTAGAGTGGTAGAAAGTGGCTTTAGCAGCAGAGACAGAAGAGGAAAATGTAGAGAGGAGGGAGTGAAAGGATGCCAGGTCCGCAGGGAGGCGAGTTTTCCTCCATTTCCGCTCGGCTGCCCGGAGCCCTGTTCTGTGAGCTCGCAATGAGTCGTCGAGCCACGGAGCGGGAGGGGAGGACCGAGCCGGCCTGGAGGATAGGGGACATAGAGAGTCAAAGGATGCAGAAAGGGAGGAGAGGAGGGTTGAGGAGGCAGAATCAGGAGATAGGTTGGAGAAGGTTTGGGCAGAGGGAAGAGATGATAGGATGGAAGAGGAGAGAGTAGCGGGGGAGAGAGAGCGGAGGTTGGGACGGCGCGATACCATCCGAGTAGGGGCAGTGTGGGAAGTGTTGGATGAGAGCGAGAGGGAAAAGGATACAAGGTAGTGGTCGGAGACTTGGAGGGGAGTTGCAATGAGGTTAGTGGAAGAACAGCATCTAGTAAAGATGAGGTCAAGCGTATTGCCTGCCTTGTGAGTAGGGGGGGAAGGTGAGAGGGTGAGGTCAAAAGAGGAGAGGAGTGGAAAGAAGGAGGCAGAGAGGAATGAGTCAAAGGTAGACATGGGGAGGTTAAAGTCACCCAGAACTGTGAGAGGTGAGCCGTCCTCAGGAAAGGAGCTTATCAAGGCATCAAGCTCATTGATGAACTCTCCAAGGGAACCTGGAGGGCGATAAATGATAAGGATGTTAAGCTTGAAAGGGCTGGTAACTGTGACAGCATGGAATTCAAAGGAGGCGATAGACAGATGGGTAAGGGGAGAAAGAGAGAATGACCACTTGGGAGAGATGAGGATCCCGGTGCCACCACCCCGCTGACCAGAAGGTCTCGGGGTGTGCGAGAACACGTGGGCAGACGAAGAGAGAGCAGTAGGAGTAGCAGTGTTATCTGTGGTGAGCCATGTTTCCGTCAGTGCCAAGAAGTCGAGGGACTGGAGGGACGCATAGGCTGAGATGAGCTCTGCCTTGTTGGCCGCAGATCGGCAGTTCCAGAGGCTACCGGAGACCTGGAACTCCACGTGGGTCGTGCGGGCTGGGACCACCAGGTTAGGGTGGGCGCGGCCACGCGGTGTGAAGCGTTTGTATGGTCTGTGCAGAGAGGAGAGAACAGGGATAGACAGACACATAGTTGACAGGCTACAGAAGAGGCTACGCTAATGCAAAGGAGATTAGAATGACAAGTGGGCTACACGTCTCGAATGTTCAGAAAGTTAAGCTTACGTTGCAAAAAAATAAAAATAAAATACAAGATCTTATTGACTAAAATGATATAGTACTGCTGGCTGGTGAAGTAGCCTGGCTAGCAGTGGCTACGTTGTTGAAAGTGAAGCTGGCTAGGTAACCTCGACAATTTCACTAAATTTCTCTAAACTACACAATTATCATGGATACAAGGACAGCAAAGACAACTAGCTAACACTACGCGAATCAAGTCGTTCCGTTGTAATGTAAGTTTCTACAGTGCTGCTGTTCGGTAGAAGTTGGCTAGCTAGCAGTGTTGGCTAGGTAGGAGGACGGCAGCGCGGCAGGCGAAAAATAGCTGGCTAGCTAACCGATAATTACTCAAAGCTACACAATTATCTTAGATACAAAGATAGCAAAGAAAACTATGTAGCTAGCTAACACTACACAAGTCAAGTCGTTCCGTTGTAATGTAATCGTTTCTACAGTGCTGCTAATCGGTGGCTAGCTGGGTAGCTAGCAGGGTTGACTACGTTACGTTACGTTACGTTAGGGCGAGAATACCTGGCTAGCGAACCTCAGCGAACCTTGATAACTACACAATTATCACCGATACAAAGACGGCTATGTAGCCAGCTAAGTAGCTAGCTAAGATCGAACAAATACAAATCAAAGATAGCAAAGACAACTGTGTAGTCAGCCAACACTACACTGATCAAGTCGTTCCGTTGTAATGCACTCGTTTCTACAATGCTGCTATTCGGTGGCAAGCTGGCTAGCTAGCAGTGTTGGCTACGTTGCGTTACGTTAGGGCGAAAATAGCTGGCTGGCGAACCTCAATAACTACACAATTATGTTTGATGCAAAGACGGCTATGTAGCTAGCTAAGATCAAACAAATCAAACCGTTGTACTGTAATGAAAATGAAAATCAGACCGTTGTACTATAATGAAATGTAATGAAAAGTTATACTACTATTCGGTAGACGGTGGACGTTTGCTAGCTGCTGGGCAGATAGCAGTGTGGACTACGATAGGCGACGAAATACGATAATTACGCAATTATCTTTTATACACAGACGGCTAAGTAGCTAGCTAAGAAGAAATTGCTAAGGTTAGACAAATTAAACCGTTGTACTATAATGAAATGTAATGAAATGTAATGAAAAGTTATACTACCTGCAGAGCGAATGCAAATGCGACCGCTCGCTCCAAACCGGATGTTGCTGCTCAGTGATACCAATATATTGGAATGATCCAATATAGTGAAACATAACTCCATCTCTCCATCTTAGATCCCCACTCGAGGCCCAGCTCAGAGAAGCAGAGCCCCATGACCCAGAAACACAGCCCCCAGGCCCAGCCCAGCCCCATAGTCAACCAGCCCAGCCAAGGAGCATCCCAGCCTGGTCATGCACCAGCCCAGCCAGGCCAGACAACCACCACCCAGGAAGGCCCAGCACCACCAGCTCTGCCCGGCCAAACACCAGACCAGCCAGGCCAAGTACCAGCAGCAGCCACGCAGCCTACCCCAGGAGCGGCCGCCCAGCCCAGCCCGGCAGGGACCGAGCCGAGCCCGGTCGCCCAGCCACCCGGCCACCCTCCCCCGCTCTACCTCCACGACGGCAGGTATTTCAAATCAAATAACATTTTATTTGTCACATGCACCAAACCTTACACTGAAATGCTTACTTACAAGCCCATAACCAACAATGCAGTTAAGGAAAATACCTAAAAAAAAGTATGAAATAAAAGTAACATAATTAAGGAGCAGCAGTAAAATAACAATTGCGAGGCTATATACAGAGGGTACCGGTACAGAATCAATGTCCAGGGGCACCAGTTAGTCGAGGTAATATGTACATGTAGGTAGAGTTATTAAAGTGACTATGCATAGATAATTACAGAGCGTAACAGCAGCGTAAAAGAGGGGGAGGCAATGCAAATAGTCTGGGTCGCCATTTCATTAGATGTTCAGGAGTCTTATGGCTTGTGGGTAGAAGCTGTTTAGAAGCCTCTTGGACCTAGACTCCGGTTCCGCTTGCCGTGCGGTAGCAGAGAGGACAGTCTGACTAGGGTGGCTGGAGTCTTTGACAATTTTTAGGGCCTTCCTCTGACACCGCCTGGTAGAGAGGTCCTGGATGGCAGGAAGCTTGGCCCCGGTGATGTATTGGGCCGTATATGCACTGCCCTCTGTCGTGCCTTGCGGTCGGAGGCCGAGCAGTTACCATACCAGGCAGTGATGCAACCCGTCAGGATGCTCTCGATGGTGCAGCTGTAGAACCTTTTGAGGATCTGAGGACCCGTGACAAATCTTTTCAGTCTCCTGAGGGGGAATAGGTTTTGTCGTGCCCTCTTCACAACTGTCTTGGTGTGCTTGGACCATGTTAGTTTGTTGGTGATGTGGACGCCAAGGAACTTGAAGCTAGCAACCTACTCCACTACAGCCCCGTCGATGAAAATGGGGGCGTGCTCGGTCCTCCTTTTCCTGTAGACCACAATCATCTCCTGTTAGGATGGAGGAATGCTCATTACGACTACAGTTAAGAGGCTGCTTTTCCTGTGCCGTTTGGGAATGACGGAGATATTACATTGCATTGTGTGTGTGTGCGGCGTGCGTGAGCCTGCCTGCGTGCGTGTGTGCATGCTTTTCCAATCAGCGAGAGCGTGCACTTGGGTTGTATGTGTGCAGGGTAGGTGGACGTATGCTACGATTGTGGATGTTTGTATACATTTACGGATGTGTGTGTATAATACATGGCGCCCAGCCGGAGGGCTTATGTTCTCTGTCACACCCAGAGAGAGAGCTGCCACCGTGAAGGGTTCTTGTGTGTGTGTGTGTGTGTGTGTGTGTGTGTGTGTGTGTGTGTGTGTGTGTGTGTGTGTGTGTGTGTGTGTGTGTGTGTGTGTGTGTGTGTGTGTGTGTGTGTGTGTGTGTGTGTGTGTGTGTGTGTGTGTGTGTGTGTGTGTGTGTGTGTGTGTGTGCACTTACATTACATAGGGAATACGCACATTCTTTCTCAACCTCATATTTGTTTGGTGTCTACAGGTCAGAGGTGAAAGCCAGGCAGGACGTGAAACCGGATATCCGCCAGCCTCCGTTCACCGATTACCGGCAGCCCCCCGTCGACTACCGGCACCCTCCGGTGGCTGATTACCGGCAGCCGCCCACACTGGATTATCGTCACCCTCCTCCCCTCATCGACTACAGACAACACTCGACAACACTCGCTGCACAGTTCCCTCTAGCACAGTTTCCACCTGACTTCAGACCACAGGTAAGACTGCACATCCCAGAAGCCATTACTACAGTACACACCATATGGACGACTACATACCCCAGAATTCCCTAGTACAAACACTCAAAATCTGCACAGCTTTCATTGGTGCAGTTCTCCCCGGATTTCAGACCACAGATAAGACTGCACATCCTAGAATCCCTTACTAAACATCCCAGTTGCGACTACATATCCGAGAATCCCCTATTACAGAAAATACTTAGTGGACAGACAGTTCCCTTTAGAGCAGTTCCCCCCAGACTTTAGACCACAGGTAAGTCTATACATCCCAGAATCCTCTACTGGACACCACAGGTAAGACAACATACCCCAGAATCCCATATTACAGACAGCATGTAAAACTACACATACCAGACTACAGACAGGTATAAGTTGATTATGTATTGGCTATATTTTTTATGAATGTTGCTTCTTGGTTGTGTGCTGTGCACAGGACTTTGACTACTTCACGGTAGAGCTGGAGAAGAGTGTGAAGGGTTTTGGCTTCAGTATCCGTGGGGGACGGGAGTACAAGATGGATCTGTTTGTTTTGCGGCTTGCAGAGGATGGGCCAGCCATCCGCAATGGCAGAATGAGGGTGAGGGACATCACTTCCTGTCCTGACTGCAAACACAGCAACATTCTTTTCCAGCCCAATAGCAATGCGGTACTTCATATAATTTGACAAGTCTCTATGTTCATCCTGTCCCATCTTTACTCTCTTTTTTTATCGCTTTGTTTCTTTTCTCTCACTCTCCCTCTCGCTATTTCTCTCTCTCAGGTGGGGGATCAAATCATTGAGATAAATGGCGACAGTACCCGGGACATGACTCATGCCCGGGCCATCGAGTTGATCAAGGCGGGGTGCAGGCGGGTGAGACTGTTGCTAAAGAGAGGCACGGGACAAGTGCCTGAGTATGGTGGGTCTCCTCCCAAATAAACCTCCATCTTCATTTTTTTCTCTCTTTCCCTCTCTCGCTTTATAATTTCTCTCTCTTTTGATTATATATTTCTCTCTCAATCTTTCTTTTTGGTTGACAATCTCTCTCTTGTGCTAGTTTTTTTTTAATTTTCTCTCTTGTTCCCCATCATCGCTCAACTCTCTCTATCTCTCTCTCTCTCTCTGTCCCCCCCGTCTTTCATATCAATTTCAATCAAATTCAAAGTGCTTTATTAGCATGGGAAACATATGTTTACATTGCCAAACCAAGTGAAATAGATAATAAACAAAAGTGAAATAAACATTAAATAATGAACAGTAAACCTTACACTCAAAAGTTCAAAAGGAATAGAGACATTTCAAATGTGATTTTATGGCTAAATACAGTGTGGTAACGATGTGCAAATAGTTATAGGGAAAATAAATAAACATAAATATGGGTTGTATTTACAATGGTGTTTGTTCTTCACTGGTTGCTGCTCTGATGACACACTGTGGTATTTCACCCAATAGATATGGGAGTTTATCAGAATTAAATTTGTTTTCGAATTCTTTGTGAGTCTGTGTAATCTGAGGGAAATATGTGACCTGCCGACTCGATTCTGTTTTATGTAGCAAAATTTGAAATGGTGTTTTTACATTGTATAAAAGTAGAGACTCAAGAGATAGAAAATGGTATATCATACACTACAGATGAGGAACAATGGGAAGGTAATTCTGCTTTGGAAGTTGATAAACTTGTAACCTCACTTTTGAGAAAATGGCCTTGAATGTTTTGGTACACCTACTGGACAGCTCTTCTTTGTCTACACCCATTCAGTATCGTTCACACCATCTTAAGAATTACCTCAAGAATTGCCTCAGCCGAAAGGCTCGGCACACGCATACTCAGGCAGACTGGCTATCATTCAGCCAAATGAGAAAGAATTGCACTCAGGCTATCCGGAAGGCCAAAGTTAGTTTCTTTAAAGAGCAGTTCTCTCTCTGTGGGTCTAACCCCAAGAAGTTATGGAAAATGTATAAAGACCTGGAGAATAAACCATACTCCTCACACCTGCCCATGTCCCTTAATGTTGATGGTTGTTACTGACAAGAAGCACATGGCTGAACTCTTTAATCACCACTTCATTAAGTCAGGATACCTATTTCACTCAGCCATGCCTCCTTGCCCGTCCAACATTTTCCTCATCTCCCACCCCTTCTAATGAGACTATCCCTGATGCTTCTCCTCTTTTTCCCCTGCCACGCTACAAAGTTTCTCCCTGCAGGCAGTCACTGAGTCTGAGGTGCTAAAGGAGCTCCTGAAACTTGACCCCCAAAAAACATCTGGGTCAGATGGTTTAGACCCTTTCTTCTTTAAGGTTGCTGCCCCTATAATCGTGAATCCTATCTCTGACCTTTTTAACCTGTCTCTCCTTTCTGGGGAGGTTCCCATTGCTTGGAAGGTAGCCTCAGTTTGTCCTTTATTGAAAGGGGGAGATCAAGCTGATCCTAACTGTTATAGGCCTATTTCTATTTTGCCCTGTTTATCAAAAGTGTTGGAAAAACTTGTCAATAATCAACTGACTGGCTTTCTTGAGGTCTGTAGTATTCTCTCAGGAATGCAATCTGGTTTCCACTCAGGTTATGGACCTGTCACTGCAACCTTAAAGGTCCTCAATGATGTCACCATTGCCCTTGATTCTAAGCAATATTGTGCTGCTATTTTTATTGACTTGGCCAAAGCTTTTGATACGGTAGACCATTCCATTCTTGTGGGCCGGCTAAGGAATATTGGTGTATCTCTGAGGGGTCTTTGGCCTGGTCTACTAACTACCTCTCTCAAAGAGTGCAGTGTATAACGTCAGAAAATCTGCTGTCTCAGCCACTGCATGTCACCAAGGGAGTACCCAAAGCTCGATCCTAGGCCCCACGCTCTTCTCAATTTACATCAACTACATAGCTCAGGCAGTAGGAAGCTCTCTCATCCATTTATATGCAGATGATAGTCTTATACTAAGCAGGTGCCTCCCCGGATTTTGTGTTAAATGCTCTACAACAAAGCTTTCTTAGTGTTCAACAAGCTTTCTCTACCCTTAATCTTGTTCTGAACACCTCCATAACAAAGGTCATGTGGTTTGGTAAGAAGAATGCCCCTCTTCCCACAGGTGTGATTACTACCTCTGAGGGTTTAGAGCTTGAGGTAGTCACCTCATACAAGTACTTGGGAGTATGGCTAGACGGTACAGTGTCCTTCTCTCAGCACATATCAAAGCTGCAGGGTAAAGTTAAATCTAGACTTGGTTTCCTCTATCGTAATCGCTCCTCTTTCACCCCAGCTGCCAAACTAACCCTGATTCAGATGACCATCCTACCCATGCTAGATTACGGAGACATGATTTATAGATCGGCAGATAAGGGTGCTCTCGAGCGGCTAGATGTTCAGATTTGCCACCAATGCTCCTTATAGGACACTTCAATGCACTCTATACTCCTCTGTATACTGGTCGCAAGACCCACTGGTTGATGCTTATAAACCCTTTTAGCCCTCACTCCCCCATATCTGAGATATCTACTGCATTCCACATCCAACACCCGTTTTGCCAGTCACATTCTGTTAAATGTCCCCAAAGCACACACATTCCTGAGTCACTCGTCTTTTCAGTTCGCTGCAGCTAGCGACTGGATCGAGCTGCAACAAACACTCAAACTGGACAGTTATCTCAATCTATTCATTCAAAGAATCTGAGCAGTTGTGGCTGCTTTGTGTGTTGTATTGTTGTCTCTACCTTCTTGCCCTTCATGCTGTTGTCTGTGCCCAATAACGTTTGTACCATGTTTTGTGCTGCTACCATGTTCAAAACAAATCACCTTTTTTATATAGCCCTTCTTACAACAGCTGAGATATCAAAGTGCTGTACAGAAACCCAGCCTAAAACCCCAAACAGCAAGCAATGCAGGTGTAGAAGCACGGTGGCTAGGAAAAACTCCCTAAAAAGGCCAAAACCTAGGAAGAAACCTAAAGAGGAACCAGGCTATGAGGGGTGGCCAGTCCTCTTCTGGCTGTGCCGGGTGGAGATTATAACAGAACATGGTCAAGATGTTCAAATGTTCATAAATGACCAGCATGGTCAAATAATAGTAATCACAATGAACAGGTCAGGGCTGTGTTGCTGCCATGTTGTTTTCATGTTGTTTTGCTAACATGCTATGTTGTCATTTGTTGCTGCCTTGCTATGTTGTTAGGTCTCTCTTTATGTAGTGTAGTGTTGTGTTGTCCCTCTTGTGTTTTGTCCTATATTTATATTGTATTTATTCATTTTTTTAAATCCCAGGCCCCCGTCTTCGCCTGAGGTAGGGTTGATCCGAGCGTTCTGACCTAACAACAGCAGTCAAGCACCCAAGCTAACTGGCTAACGTTGGCTAGCTTGCGAGCTACTTCCAGACACAAACGAGGGAACAGCTCACTCTGACCATTTTACTCGCCATAATAGAGCTGATTAGGCTGTTTTTATGTTATCCAGAGCGTTGGCTACCACAACTGTGCTGCTGGCAACAATTGAGCGTCTGTAAATTCGTCAGTTATTCTGCGCTCTGGCACACTCAGACGGGTGCTCTGAAATCAGAGTAGATAGCCAGAGGGAATTTACCAGCTACGTCTATCGACAGCTGTCGCAGTGACAACATGAACATTCTATTGAAAGGGTTACTTGCATAGTGGAGTCTTTGTTTAGACATATAGCTAGCTTGCTAAACAATGAACCATAATCCCATAATCCCATAACGTTACTACCCTGCATGAATCTGCAGGTAGCTAACCAACCAGGTTCAATGTTAGCTAGCTAGCTAACATTAGGCTATAACTATAGCAATGCAATTGACTCTGAGATACGAAAAACATTAGTACACAGATCATACACGTAACGTTAGCTAGCAAGCCAGCCAGCTAACGTTGGCTAGCTATCGAACAGCACGCTTTAACTTGAAATGAAAACAACTTTCTGACTAAACTAGAACTGTGTAATATTTGAAAATGTAGCTAGATAGACTATCTTACCCGTCCATATACATGGATGGATGCTTTTCCCTCTCTGTCATGGATGCCATGGTTGCCTTAGTTTGAAGATGTAATCCGGAGACAGGTGTTTTATGCAATAGCCTTTTGTGTGTTCTTTTTTTGACTCTGTCTGCATATTTGCAATCAAAAGGCAGAATTTCCTCCATCTCCTTAGCTATCATACTCTAAATCCACCGTGCATTCCACCGATTTCAAAACGTTGTCCTCCAGAAAGTGAAGAGCAACACCTTTTCAGTTCTACTTTGTGATATCTTTAAAAAAGCTGTGTTAGAAATTTCTATCTCCATGGCGACATATGTCTAGTTTCCTCAAATGAGTCACATATGTGTCTCTAATATAGTCATAGATTTGGCAGGAGGTTAGGAAGTGCAGTTTCCACCTCATTTTGTGGGCAGTGTGCACATAGCCTGTCTTCTCCTGAGAGCCAGGTCTGCTTACGGCGGCCTCTCTCAATAGCAAGGCTATGCTCACGGAGTCTGTACATAGTCAAAGCTTTCCTTAATTTTGGGTCAGTCACAGTGGTCAGGTATTCTGCCGCTGTCTGCTCCCTGTTTAGGGCCAAATAGCATTCTAGTTTTCTCTGTTATTTTGTTAATTCTTTCCAATGTGTCAAGTCATTTTCTTTCCGTTTTGTAATGATTTGGTTGGGTCTAATTTCATCATCGCTCATTCACTCTCTCTGTTTCTCTTTCGCTCTCTCTCACTCTCTCTCTCTCTCTCTAGCCCCGTTTATACCTGGTTCTAACATGCGTCCGTTGTCCTGATCTTGACCGCAATCTGATTCTGCCCACATTTTTCGACGAGTTTAGACAATCAAAAGATGCATTTTGAACTGATTGTGATTAGATCTTCATGACCACCTCAGGAGGTAGTTGAAGACACATCTTGTACAGGTAACCTTGAAGTGTAAACAAATCCTGACAATGAAAGCAAATAGATTAGGCCAACGTCACAGTTATTTCTCCCCTCTAAAAAAAATCAGAATAATCACACCGACCAGTTGAGGTAGTAGCCTAATTATGGACAACGGTAACTTTACAATTCCTCTAGAATTAAGATCATGGTCTTCATTAGAAACCATGTGCCGACTGACACCGTGGACTGATGCCACATAAAAGTAGCCTAAAGAGCGCTACGTATTGTATATTAAATTGGACAGTGGCCTCGTTCATGCTTACAGAGAACTATACGCCTTTACTTATCAGTTTGGACATCTTCTGCAACTTAGTGCTAGAGATTTGTCTGGAAAATGCTCAAAGATTCACAGAATATAATATAATGAAATAAAATTGAAAAGGATTGCATTATATTACAGGCATCAGATTCTAATTAAGTATGAGCCTAAACAGTTTTACCAAAGGGGAAAAAATGGACTTCCTGAAGAAGGTCTGTGGTTTGGTTTCCTCCAAATCATTGATTAGTGATTATTCACTTTCTTTCACTCATCGAGGGTGGATAGACTGATATAGCTACTAGCATTACAGAGTTTAAACTGAACTACAAATTTATTAGGTATGCATGGGACATACCATGATGGAGTCGCAGCAGAGAGAGTAGTGCATTACAAGTGTATGTCAAGGTATAATGTGTAAGCCTAATTTTCCTCCTGTAACCTGCCTTTAGCTCTAGCCAGAGTGCACATTTATAAAATTTCTAAAGAAAAGCCACTGTATTATGTTCATATCTGATATAGAAACTGAATTTGACTATTGACATGACCAAAAAAAAGTATATGAAACACTAAGCAGCTTACCAAAAGCACTGTCCAGAATAAACAATGGGCTGGACTGTCACCCATGGGCTTTGGGTTCTCAGGTTCCCACCATTACAGTCATTGGCTTTTCTGTACAATGTTTTCAGTTATTTGATTTTGCGCTGGCATTGGCCGTGGGAATGGGAGAACCCTTTTTCTGTCATTAAAGGACGATATCTGTTCATAAATATCTTTATTTCTATAAGCGTTATCTAACTTTGTTTGGCGTGGCCTTAAAATAGAGGTGAAGACAACGTCAACGTCACAAGATGGCAAGGTTATTTCCAAGACAAGATGACAATAATATAAAGGCAGTGTGCGTAAACGTCCATGCGTAAAGATCACCCCTGTTCAGACCTGTTTGGATAAATGTGTTGTGACATTCAGAGATGCGCTGTAGCCTACTTTGTGTTTCTACTGTGTGCATTAGGGGCTAAGTGTAATTCTTTTAATGTATTGTGCATTGATTATAATTTGTAAACACATTCAGATACTCAGCTGGTGTGTTTGGTGAGTTTTTTTTAGGGATGAGTATTCATTTGAATATTAAATATGTAATATTCATTTTGTACGACTGTGGACAGGTCGAGGTTATCGGGACAGTATTATCCCCAGTCTTAAAATGTTGGATAACCAAAGTATGCTATAATGATAAAATGATTAAACATAAAAGTGTGCTGTTTTTTGTCGATATACACAGCTTGTGTCATAAGGTGAGGTCCAAGGCAGGTAGAAATAATTTGCGTACAGGAGGGACCAGTGTATCTGGTTACAATGCAGACTCAGTGGGCAAATAAGATACACATTTTATTACCATGTGTATACGCAACTAATCTCGATCAGATAGTGATCGGATCATCCTGAAGGATGGTGACAACCACATGTTAATGCAAGGTGTAATCACGGCTTCCCTCTCACACACACTAATGCAGACCACCGCAAATGTTACAGCCATGATGTGTGCTATAAACAGCAGATAATACCTGAAATGTTACCTACTCTTACTGCTACTGCTCTGTGGAACCTGAAAGACACCTTAACTGACACAACAAAAGCTTCAGCTAATTCAATCTGCTTCCATAACCCGACATTGAAACAACATCTGAGAAGCTTCTGATGATGCTTTCTGCTTGTCAAACTGTCCTTTGTGAAATAACACGAGTGGAAATGTCTTTTTAACCCCTTTGCTTTAACTCTAATGATTGGTATAGGCTTTTACTCCACTTCCCTTAGGAATGGTACCTTCCAACCTCTCCATGTGCATGAAAGGTGATATGCTAAGCTCACCCTATTTCTTCCTAATGGGCCACTCTAAAGACACGGTTCGTGAAAAGCTGCATGTCTTTCTCTCCATTCTGACTCTCATTTAAATCTGTGCTTGTTTGTGTGAATGCGTGTGTGTGTAAGTGCATGAGTGCAAGTGTGTGTGTGCTGGCGTGTATCCTACGTGTGTGTGTGTGTGTGTGTGTGTGTGTGTGTGTGTGTGTGTGTGTGTGTGTGTGTGTGTGTGTGTGTGTGTGTGTGTGTGTGTGTGTGTGTGTGTGTGTGTGTGTGTGTGTGTGTGTGTGTCCTACATGTGTGTATGTGCATCGCTGCGTGCCTCTGTGTCAGTGCGTGTGTATGGTAATATCTGTTT
Organism: Salvelinus fontinalis; assembly: GCF_029448725.1. Lineage (NCBI taxonomy): Eukaryota > Metazoa > Chordata > Actinopteri > Salmoniformes > Salmonidae > Salvelinus > Salvelinus fontinalis. The sequence continues at coordinate 3,010,113 of NC_074676.1, read as the reverse complement.
ATGTGCTGAGACAATCACCCTTGTGTTTGGTTGTGGTGGTCTCAGTAGAAAAAGCAATCAGGTCTGAAGAGGACCTGCACCACAGTAGATGATGCAATGAAGTGCACCCTCAGTAAAGGGAAACTGCTCTCAGTGTTGACCAGGGCCATCCTCACACACGCACACGCACACACACCCTCTTCAGTAATAGACCGATCATGTCACACACAGAGTGCATCCCAGGTGGCACCCTAAATGGGCCCTAGTCAAAAGTAGTGCACTGTATAGGGAATAGGGTGCCATTTAGAACGCATACATAATGATATATATATATATATACACTCAGTGGCATTGACACATTCACTTACTGTTCGATTGAAAGTTAGAAAGGGCAAATCAAATTACCTAAGCGACATTGAGCGTGGTATGATCGTCGGTGCCAGGCGCGCCGGTTCCAGTATCTCAGAAACCTCCTGGGCTTTTCACGCATGACAAGTGTCTAGGGTTTACCGAGAATGGTGCGACAAACCAAAAACATCCATTCAGCAGCAGTCCTGTGGGTGAAAACAGCTTGTTAATGAGAGGCCGAATGAGAATGTCAAGATTCGTGTAAGCTAACAGGTGGGCCACAAACAAGCGGTGCAGTACAACAGTGGTGTGCAGAACAACCTTGTCCCGGATGGGTTAATGCAGCAGGCGACCACATCGGGTTCCACTCCTATCAGCTAAAAAACAAGAAGAACCAGCCCCAGTGGGCACGCGATCACCAACACAGGACAATGGCAAAAACAGTGGCAAAACATTGCCTGGTCTAGCAAATCCCAGTTCCTGTTGCGTCATGCTGATGGCAGAGTCAGGATTTGGCTTAACATTCTTTACGTTTGCGAGCGTTGTAAAATAAATGGACACATACGTGTTATTCAATAATTGAATCCAAATTGCTCGCGCACATCAACGAGCTTTTGCATAGCCAGGCGCTAAAATAGAACTTGGTTCTATCTTGGTTCTATTTTAGATGCTTGACGTGTTGCATATCCCGCCTCTCTAATATCCTCATTGGTTGTTAGGAGCATATACCCACATGGTTGATTGAAAGATGAATTGAGCTCCACACTCCAGCCTAGTTGGTGGTGGTAATGCACCTTAAAGTTGGTTGCCAAACGCCATATAAAGTCCACAGAAGAAGAAGACTGAAGGAGGAGAGATTACTAGAAACAAACTAAATCCCCCCCTTTTATCTGTGGATTAATTGTCGAAGTAGAGAGCACACGATTTTGTTTGACTCAAAATTGGTCAAAATTCTACAAAGATCCACGAAAAGAGGACCTTGTGCATTTCAGGTAAAATAACAACCCAATGTTTATATCCCAGAACCAATTAGCTTGCAACAGCAAGCTAGCTAAATGTCCATGAAGGTTTCATGTGTTTCGACCTGTCCCCAAATGAATATGGTGGTTTCAGAGTTTGTTTTGATATTTCAACCTGCGTGTCCTGATCGCATCTGGTGTGGGTGGACAAAATCAACATGTGCGTGCCCGGTGTAGTCAGCATTTAAGCAGCATGAGTCTATTGCCCCATCCTGCCTACTGTCAAGGTACAGGCTGGTGGCGGTGGTGTAATGGTGTGAGGAATGTTTTCTTGGCACACGTTAGGTCCCTTGTTACCAACGCGCCCATGCCCCGAATAATTCAGTCTGTTCTGGAGGCAAAGGTGGGTCCGTACTAGATGGGTGTACATAAGTAACAGGCCACTGAGTGTATATAGTCCTGACTGTCCTGGTGATGCCAGTGCAGCTGTGTGGATACATAAGGAGATTATAGAGAGATAATACTATTTTATTTTGGTCTAGCAAGGCTTCAGTCTTGATTGACATCATTCCTCTTCTTTATCCTGCAATTATTTGGCCATAGGGAAAACAATTATACTCAGGGAGACTATTATGGGTCAGCTTAACAACTGTGTGTGTGTGTGTGTGTGTGTGTGTGTGTGTGTGTGTGTGTGTGTGTGTGTGTGTGTGTGTGTGTGTGTGTGTGTGTGTGTGTGTGCATGCATACTTATGTCTGTCTGTCTGTGTGTGTGTCACTGCTTATCAACCTGTAGTGTGTATCTCTGACTGGGTGTCATCCTCTCTCAGTAGACGGTGCCTCCCCCTGGGATACCCTTCCTCCAGCCCTCTCTGCCCTGCAGGAAGTGACCCTTGACCCCCAGCAGCCGCCCACCTCATCTCTCTCATCCCATCCAGCCTCCACCCTAGACTCCCCCCACCAGCTCTCTCTAGAGGCCTCACCGCGTACGGCAGCCCAGGCTCCAGACCCCAGCTCCACGAGAGGGGCTACAGGTGGCAGGTCCCAAACCAAGTGCACTGTCCGGGAGCAGGAAACCCCACATGGGCCTGGGTAGGTGGAGGGGGGACCCCAAGAGCCCCAGCCTACGCTGCGGTCCCCCAACGCTCTGAGGGAACTCAGCGGAGAGGATGGAGAGCAGCAGCACCGGCGCCCCTGGTGGGGAGAGTGCACACACACCCACGTAGGCTCCGAACACTGCCTTATGGCCCTGGGACTCTTCCTACCTGAGTGTGAGTCTGAACGGAGGCGGTGGAGATTGGTTTACTGGTATACACTGGACCAGACCACTTCTGACCAGGTTGGACTGGCTGGCTCTTCATAGGCTCCCAAATCCAACCCACCACTCACACCATCAGATACAAGAGGGATCTCTCTCTCTCTACCTCTCTCTCTCTCTCTCTACCTCTCTCTCTACCTCTCTCTCTCTCTCTACCTCGCTCTCTCTCTCTCTCTCTCTCTCTCTCTCTCAAGATGATTACAACCCACCACCTTAAAAACTGAAAGATATATTACAGTTGTGTGTGTAACCATAAGTGCGTTGGTTTTGACCGAGTTTGGAAAACCCTTGGTTATGTTACTAGAAATAGACTAGATTCTCAGTGGCGAGTTTAGCATGCAAATCTTGGTGGGGCAAAAGAAAAAAAAAAAGTGGGATGCATGCCAGCAAAGCAGTTAGGTCCTACATAAACCTGTACCAACAGCAGTCCCAACATCTTACCACTGCTACACCTGGTTATCAGCGGAGCCTTGTATGGCAGCGAAACAGTTCATTCAGACTCATTTACTGCCTTTTAAAAAAACATAGCTGATATGGCTGACTTGCTTAAACACGTGTGGTTTCTAATGACAACTGAGATGTACAAACTATGCCATAAGGGGACGACAAGCGGATAAGAGTCTATCGTAATTTCAATTAAGACATTAATTAGCTACTAACATCTTACTACACAACATACACTTAGTATTACTTTCTTAGCTACAGTATACATATCGCCCTGGCATATTACAAAATGTATGCAGCAACATACAATACATTTTTGGACTCACCTTGTTGTGCTGTGCTCACTTGAACAGGAAGGTGGCGTCGCGGTCCTTGGTGGGCAAATTTTGTCATCAAACTCTGATAATCTCTGGATTTATGGTGCTTTCAAAACAAAAAAAAACAAGGTTGAATCATGATGACGTCATTGATCTTCAGGTCGTAGCTCTAGAAAGAGGCCAGATTTACAATACCGAGTTGGATGACCGTTCAAAAAGTATTTTTCCAGTCGGAGCTCGTTTATTCCCGACTTCCCAGTTAACTTGACTTCAGTGAGTTCAAGACTTCACAGTTCCGAGTTAACATTTGTTTCGAGGGCAGCACAAATCATGCTTCATTGATAGCATGGCCAATGTTGAATGTTTATCATTTTAAACTTGGAAAAGAGCCACTTAATCCCAGATTTGGGACCACACAGCCACTGATTCCTTCCAAACCACTCATTGTTGATTTTGCAATTTCCAATTTGTCGTGTAATGTTTATGTCCAATGGCCGATGGGCACCGATATGTTTCATCTATAATTTCTCTTCATTATTTCTCTTCATATGACCAGGATTAAAAAGGATTCGCCAGTAGATTGTTGACTTGATTCATGATGACTGCTAGCTAAGATTTTGAAAGTATGATGTTGACATGATCGGTCCAATCAAAGCTACTGTACATATAATGTGATTTGACGTCATTTTATCTTTGGCCAATGACCTTCTTGGATGTGCACTTCTAATGTAACTCTATGGCAGCACCCAAGGGGCTAGAATTTTCTAAGTCAACCCTTAGACTTGGAGGTGAAGTAGTGTCCCCATGAGTGACAGAACACTGAGCCAATCACGGCACAACGCTCCGTATTTTCTGCTGTCTTGCCCCACCACAGAAAGCACTGAGCTAGGCAGAAACAGCTGCATTTTGGAGTTGCCTTACTCAAGAAAACAAAAAAAGAGACCATGTTTGTATGCGGCTTTATTAACTCAATGAGGTATATTATTTTTTACATTGTTTGCAAACTGATATGTGACACATATTAATGCCAACAGGAAAGCCCCCCCTTTCCACAAATGTGGGGCTCAAAACAGGTGTCCTGAATGACGGGTCGCCACTGTAGATTCTATAACTATGGAAATTTTTAGCTGGTCTATGCTGTATGTACAGTATGTGTCAGCAGCACGTGAAACAGAGAACTCTAGCTGTCCATTCTATATTTTCCATTTCTATGCCTTTTACTGTGCATCATGAACCACAACACTGTGGGGGTTCGGGGCATAGGATTTGTTGAGGAGCGGAGTTTTTACATGGGATACGAGGTGGGGCAGATCACAACGACGGAGTCATTGCATTTTGGTACACCAGAAGTATATTCATTTCTAATGGAACGCGCCGTTTGCCTTGCAGCATTGCGTTGCAGTTGCAGTGTATTCTGTGTGGTGCAGATGTTGGATTTAGCTTTTGTTTCAGCTTGAGGGAGCTGAAATGCAGAACTGGAGTGAGAGATTATACAGTATTGTACAGTACACATATCAAACAGCACATCATCGGTGGCTAGTACCAAGGTGTAAGCCTACTGTTTCTGTTTGGTCTACAGCGTCAGAAAACATTTTGAAACTTCACAGTGCAAAATAATCATATGCAGAAGAATCATAAAAAGTCTGACTTCTTTAGCCTACTAGCTTTTTCATCATATTATGGGTCCCTAAATGAATTGTTTGAGTACAATGCATTTTGGGCTTTCCTATGGGTATTATGTGTAGCCTGTAGAAGAGGCTAGCCGTAGAAATGTAGAGCCATTTATGTTGGCACCAAACAATTACACTCATATTTGCAGTCTTTTAGCTTTTGGTGCCAACAGGTCAAATTTATATTTCTCAATCATAATTCTAATCTCAAGGTCTATCTCTAATCTAAACTCTATTGCCCTGGCCTGTACTGTAGCATGAAGGTCCAAGTGAATGGCCTTCCTAGAGAGAGGCCCCTAGACACTGATTCCTTGGTCAGTTTAGCATTTCCCCCACTATTGGTTAATGCCAGGATTGGGGAGGGGAATATGATCTTTGATCCGTACCTAGGGAAAAATGTCATCCTGGAGCAGACTTTGAATCCTGTTGCCCAGAGTTGACTGTTGTTATTTTATCATGAAAAGCCACACGAGGCCAAACACGAGTGTGTGTTCTTTTGGTGTGCAATCCTGCCACTGGGTAATTTGAGGACCAATGTCGGGAGCTCCTACCATCTTTATAGGTATTTGGAAATTCACAAAATCAGAACCTATATATCTCTTCTTTGGTAATAGTAATTGCATTTTGAGTGTTAAGTTGCATATGTTGCAGAGAGGATGAAACTACTGATGCTCATACTGGCACGGATGCCAGCTGTTCCGAAAACGTGTGTTCATTCCTCTATGAAATGATTTCTCTCAATGCAGATTCACTAGACTGAGTGCAGTGTTCCAGTCCAGACGATAAACATATCATTTCTATGGTTAAAAACAAAAAAAGTCAAAGGTGAACAAATTGATACTGGTTGAGTTCCAGGTAGACTACATGCATCAACCAATGGTTGTGTGCCACATCATCGACTGTGCATTAGGCCGTCAGATTGCTGTATCATAGGATGTGGTTAGCTGATATGTTAAACACCTATCCAGTGGTTGTGAGATCTGGCATTCGTCTGCAATGTAAGTCAGCTAGGAACGCGGACAATATCGCTCCACCCTCGGTGTGTCCGTGGAGGCTTTTCCCCTGCCTGCCTGCTGTGAGTGATTTTGTATACAGAAAAAAAATATGAATATTGATAAATCCGTGTGAAGGATGGCACGTTCATGAATCCCTCATTAAGCTCAGTATACCTGTGTCGTGTTAACCATGTATTATCCACCATGTACAGCTGAATTCCTACAAAATATGGTTTACTGTACCATTGATACTGTAGTTTCAGACACCGAAGTGGACAACTATTTTTATGAAATGTGACTATGGATATATTACATTTTGCAAAAAAATCTAATAATTGTTTACTGAAAGATATTCTGAAATACTGTCCAATAAACTCTTGACATGGTGTAAAGTACTAATTTTCTGGACGTCTGTGTGGGATTTTAATGTCTGAATGTGACTGAATGTGCTTTAAAAAGGGGTAATGTGTATTGACTATGTTCAATATTAAGTATCCATATAATGATAGGCCCGTAGACTGTTTAAAATGGATTGACCTCATTGTAGTATAGGTCTCAAAGGCTCCATCTAGTGCAGAAGACTACATTATATTAAACTGTTGGTCCCATGTTTCATGAGCTGAAATAAAAGATCCCAGAAATGTTCCATACTGACAAAAAGCTTATTTCTCTCAAATTTTAAGCAGAAATGTGTTTCCATCCCTGTTAGTGAGCATTTCTCCTTTGCCAAGATAATCCATCTCACCTCACAGGTGTGGCATATCAAGAAGCTGATTAAACAGCATGATCATTACATAGGTGCACCTTGTTCTAGGGACAATAAATGGTCACTCTAAAATGTGCAGTTTTGTCACACAACACAATGCCACATATGTCTCAAGTTTTGAGGGAGTGTGCAATTAGCATGCTGACTGCAGTAATGTCCACCAGAGTTGTTGGCAGATAATTTAATGTTAATTTCTCTACCATAATCTGCATCCAATGCCGTTTTAGAGGCATACTGCATACTCACCAGACATGTCACCCATTGAGCATGTTTGCGATGCTCTGGATCGACGTGTACGACAGCGTGCTCCAGTTCCCGCCAATATCCAGCAATTTCACACAGGTCCTGACTGGTTCTGATCCACGCCCATACCTTTTTTAAAGTATCTGTGACCAACAGATGCATATCTGTATTCTCAATCATTTGAAATCCATAGACTGGGGCCTAATTTATTTATTTAAATTGACTGATTTACTTATATGAACTATAACTCAGTAAAATCTTTGAAATTATTGCATGTTGCGTTTATATTTTTGTTTAGTGCTTTGGGAAAGTAATCAGATTGACTGGTTTTCTTAACACTTCTTATGGCTGCAATCCCGTCACCGGGAAGATATGACAACAGCTAGTGACAGTGCAGGGCGCCAAATTCAAAAAACAGAAATCTCATAATTAAAATTCCCCAGACATTCATGTGTTTTATATCATTTTAAAGGTAATCTTGTTGTTAATCCCACCAAAGTGTCCAATTTCAAATAGGCTTTTCAGCGAAAGCACTACAAACGATTATGTTAGGTCACCACAAAACCACAATAAGCACAGACATTTTTCCAGCGAAAGATGGCTTTCACAAAAAACAGAAATAGAGATAAAATTAATCACTAACCTTTGATTATCTTCATCAGATGACACTCATAGGACTTCATGTTACACAAAACATGCATGTTTTTTTTGATAAAGTTCATATTTATATCAAAAGATCTTAGTTTACATTGGCGCGTTACATTCACTAGTTGAAAAAACATCAAGTGATTTTGCATAGCCACATCGTTTCAACAGAAATACTCATCATAAATGTAGATGATAATACAAGTTATACACATGGAATTATAGATGTACCTCTCCTTAATGCAACCGCTGTGTCAGATTTCAAAAAAACTTTACGGAAAAATAAACCATGCAATAATCTGAGACGGAGCTCAGAACAATAGCCAAATTAGCCGCCATGTTGGACTCAACAGAAACCAGAAAATACATGATACATGTTTCCTTACCTTTGATGAACTTCATCAGAATGCCGTCCTAGGAATCCCAGGTCCTCAATAAATGCTTGATTTGTTCGATAATGTCCGTTATTTATGTCCAATTAGCTACTTTTGAATTGTTTACCAAACTCCCTAACCAAAGTCTCAAAGCGCATCCACTATAACGTGACGAAATGTCCAAAAGTTCCGTTACAGTCAGTAGAAACGTCAAACGATGTACTGAATCAATCTTTAGAATGTTGTTAACATACATCTTGAATAACGTTCCAACTGGAGAATTACATCGACTTCAATTGACCGATGGAACGGAGCTCACTCTCACGTGAACGCGCCAGTTCAATGCGTGGGCACCTCATGGAAGTGATTACTCATTCCTGTCTCCTTCGGCCTCCCTTCACATTAGAGTCATCAGACTAAGTTCTATTGACTGTTGACATTTAGTGGAAGCCGTAGGAAGTCAAAACCCATCCATATCTCTCTGTATTTTCAATGAGAGCTTGGTTGAAAATCTGGCACCCCCAGAAAATATCCAAACAGGAAGTGGAACTTCTCAGGTTTTTGCCTGCAATATGAGTTCTGTTATACTTACAGACATAATTCAAACAATTTTAGAAACTTCAGAGTGTTTTCTATCCAATACTAATAATAATATGCATATATTAGCAACTATGACATAGGAGCAGGCCTTTTACTCTGGGCACCTATGTGCACCTTTCATCCAAGCTACTCAATACTGCCCTTTCAGCCATAAGAAGTTAAATGAAATGTGACTCAGTAAAATCTTTGAAATTGTTGCATGTTGCGTTTGTAATTTTATACAGTGCCTTCGGAAAGTAGTCAGACCCCTTGACATTTTCCACATTTTGTTACATTACAGCCTTATTTTAAAATAGATTTTTTTTTAACTCAGGCAATCTACACAATACCCCATAATGACAAAGCGAAACAGGTTTTTAGAAATGTTTGCAAATGTATACTTTTTTTTAAACAGAAATACCTTATTTACATAAGTAGTCAGACCCTTTGCTATGAGACTCGAAATTGAGCTCAGGTGCATCATGTTTCCATTGATCATCCTCGAGATGTTTCTACAACTTGATTGGAGTCCACCTGGGGTTAATTCAATTGATTGGACATGAGGCACACACCTGTCTATATAAGGACCCACAGGTGACAGTTCTTGTCAGAGCTTTGAAACAGGATTGTGTCAAGGCACAGATCTGGGGAAGAGTACCAAAACATTTCTGCCGCATTGAAGGTCCCCAAGAACACAGTGGCCTCCATCATTCTTAAATAGAAGGAAGTTTGGAACCAACAAGACTCTGCCTAGAGCTGGCTGCCCGGCCAAACTGAGAAATCGGGGGAGAAGGGCCTTGTTCAGGGAGGTAACCAAGAACTCGATGGTCACTCTAACAGAGCTCTAGAGTTCCTCTGTGGAGATGGTTGTCAATCTGGAAGGTTCTCCCATCTCTGCAGCACCCCACCAATCAGGCCTTTATGGTACAGTGGCCAGACAGAAGCCACTCCTCAGTAAAAGGCACATGAAAGCTCGCTTGGAGTTTGCCAAAAGTAATCTAAAGACTCTCAGACCATGAGAAACAAGATGCTCTGGTCTGATGAAACCAATAATGAACTATTTGGCCTGAATGCCAAGTGTCACATCTGGATGAAACCTGGCACCCTCCCTACGATGAAGCATGGTGGTGGCAGCATCATGCCGTGGGGATGTTTTTCAGCGGCAAGGACTGGGAGACTAGTCAGGATCAAGTCAGGTTCAAGGCAAAGATGAACAGAGCACAGTACAGAGAGATCCTTGATGAACCTCCAATCCTATTCTTTAAGTGAGATGGACACGTGAATCCAACATATCAATTATTGTAGACGAACTGGAATTAAAGCCATAGGCAGTTGCACAGATTTGTATTTTCTCTCCACTTTTTCTACTTTCTTTCTCCACTTTTTATTTACCCTTGTTTATAGCCAAGTTATCATTATCCATTGTGTAAATAGTATTGTGTTAATATTTGTAGACTAACATTTCATTGTTAGTCTACACGTCTTGTTTACATTTTTACATTTACACTGAAGAAAAATATAAATATAAATATAATGTTAAGTGTTGGTCCCATCTTTCATGAGCTGAAATTATAGATCCCCGAAATGTTCCATTCACACAAAAAGCTTATTTCTCTGAAATTCTATGTGCACATTTGTTTACATCCCTGTTAGCGAGCATTTCTCCTTTACAAAGAGAATCCATTCACCTGACAGATATGGCATATCAAGAAAAACAGCATGATCATTACAAAGGTGCACCTTGTGCTGGAGACAAGAAAGACCCAATCATGTGCAATTTTGTTACACAACACAACGCCACAGTCTCGAGTTTTGAGGGAGTGCGCAATTGGCATGCTGACAGCCCCTTTATGTTATCATTAGATCAGCAGTTTGGTGACAGTTTGGTGACACGATGTAAAGGGTAACCGAACTGGCTGTGCACTTTGGTCTTTTAGGGAGTCCCCGTTCATTTTATTCACCTGAACAGAAAAAGAGGCATGCAGGAATGTCGCATCTCATTTTGGGTTAGAGCATGTCATGTGCAAATGAGTTTAATAGATAGCACACGTGAGAATTTAGGGCATGCGCTATTGCACACGAGATTTCACACTTCAGTTATTGAACACACGGCACTCATGAATAGGTTGGCACAGCAAAGGTATTTCAAAACGTTAACACAGCAAACGTGAGAAGAAAAAAACGAAACTCTGTCAGCAGGTTTGCTTGTGTATTTGAGACGGCCTACAGGGAGGAGGTGAGGGCCCTCGGAGTGTGGTGTCAGGAAAATAACCTCTCACTCAACATCAACAAAACGAAGGAGATGATCGTGAACTTCAATAAACAGCAGATGAGCACGCCCCCATCCACCTCGACAGGACAGTAGTGGAGAAGGTGGAAAGTTTTAACGTTCTTCGGCGTACACATCACGGACAAACTGAAATTGTCCACCCACACAGACAGCGTGGTGAAGAAGGCGCAACAGCACATCAGCCAAACTACTTGCCCTCCAGGACACCTACAGCACCCGATGTCACAGGAAGGCCAAAAAGATCATCAAGGACAACAGCCACCCGAGCCACTGCCTGTTCACCCCGGTATTGTCCAGAAGGCGAGGTCAGTGCAAGTGCATCAAAGCTGGGACAGCGAAAAATAGCTTCTGTCTCAAAGCCATCAGATTGTTAAACAGCCATCACTAACATAGAGAGGCTGCTACCAACATACAGACTCAAATCTCTGGCCACTTAAATAAATTTACTTAATTAAGGTTTCACTAGTGACTTTAAATAACGCCACTTTAATAATGTTTACATATCCTACATTACTCATCTCATATGTATATACTGTATCATATACCATCTACTGCATCTTGCATATGCCGCACGGCCATCGCTCATCCATATATTTATATGTACATATTCTTATTTTCCCTTTACATTTGTGTGTATAAGGTAGTTGTGAATTTGTTAGATTACTTGTTAGTTATTACTGCATTGTCGGAACTAGAAGCACAAGCATTTCGCTACACTCGCATTAACATCTGCTAACCATGTGTATGTGACCAATCACACTTGATTTGATTTGTAAATGCAGATCAGAGGTTCGGTGCAGTGGTATTATTTTTGAGATTCTGCACATCACAGGCTTATGCAATTCATTATTGATTGATTCATTGTTTGTGTTATTGATGACCACATTGCAATTAGCACCCTACTCATGAAATATTTGTTTAATATTAGCCGTAATAATATTAATTGTCATTAAGACAAAAATCATGAATAATGATAATGTATATGGTAAAGCATGTTTTTAATCTGCAAGAGAAGGGGTACCGCTGGTGGAAAGAGGCTGTACGGCACAAAATGAGTTGCAAATGCGTGCCGTACGCTACGTAGTGACACGTCATGATGTAACGTACCGCGTAAGAGGGGTCCGTTTTTTCATCTTTTCTCTAATAATATTGGTCTATTACCATGTCAATCAACGCTGAATCAAAATTTAGTTCACACCCCGGATTTTGATGCCAACACAGTCGCTATAGTCCCATTAGTTACATTACAGCCTCGTTTGAATGCTGCAGTTGCGCAAATTTGTACGGAATGGGGTTAGTTAGCGTTAGTTAGCTAGCTAGCTAATTGTGAAAAACTGAGTTTAAATGTATTTGGCTAAGGTGCATGTAAACTTCCGACTTCAACTGTAAATACTGCACTCTGGCCCACAAAACGTCTTTGCTAGATTCTTTATAGTGTTGATAAACAAAGCGAAGAAAGTGAACTTCAAAACGTGATGTAGTTTTATTGGAATTTGTAGCTGTTGTTGGTAAATAATGAATTTGCTCGATTCTGACATGACTTAGTGCAGCTTGAAAGATGGCAGTTGATGGTTACTGAAACAACTATCTAAAAATTGGTAGACGCTATTCCTAATCTGTTTTCGGATTTGACATTAGAGCAGTAGGGGAAGATTTCATTCCCCCCGTTTTTTTGTCTGACTTGTTGGGGGAGTGGTTAAATGGCAGTTGTTTGGAAAAGGTTTTGGGAAAATGTGGTAATGCAGTTACTTAAACAGTTGTACCGTAAGATCCGTAGTGAATATTTTGTTTCCGCGAAGAGATACAGTTTGAATAGCAGAAAAGTAGAGGAAGACTCATACACTATAAGTTTTCATCTAACTTTTTGGGGTAGTGGTCAAAACTAGTTGTTTGCTAATAAGTTTGAGAAAATGTTGACGCGGTAACTAAAACAGCTAACGTAAACTCACCCCACTCCGTACAAATGTGCGCAACCGTAACATTCAAACGAGGCTAGAAAGAAAACTAATGGGACTGTAGCGACTGTGTTGACTTCAAAATCGGGGGTGTGAACTAGGTTTCTATTCAAGCGTTGATCGACATGGTAATGGCTCTATAGTATTGGAGAAAAGTTTTTCAAAAACTGACCCTCTGTTACATCGTGACGTGTCATGCCGTAACGTACAGCACCCATAAAGCAACTATTTCTGTCTTACAATCTCTCTCCACCAGGTGTAGCACTTCTCTCATCGTTTAAAAACAAGAAATGAACAGTGACGGGGGTAAGGGGGATACCTAGTCATTTTTTGCGTCATCATTGCATGCGATCATCATTCTCAAAGCCGTGTTTACTTCTAAGATTACTTTAGCACCGCCCTAAAAACCCGATTCATATTCGACACAAACCTTCAAATAGGTATGTAATGACACATTATATAAACTCTTTATAGTGTTTTATTTACATTTTAGAGGCGATAAGGTGATAAGTTGGACAGATCGAGTGAAAAAAAGCAAACTTCCCACACAACATTTCTCCTTCTCACTATAATGGATTAGTTTCGCTTCCCCACCCGCCATTTTTAAAAAGACCCGACGGGGCTCATTGCCTGCTTGAATTATGCAGAAACGGGCAGCGTTTAGGTAATGTAATTGATAATGTTGGAAAGGGGAGAAATTGTGCTTTACAATGGTATTGACAGTACAGTTGATCTGGAAGTATTACATTTTTTGGCGCTAAAATAAGGGCAATTGTACGGACCAAGGCGATGTACGAGTTTACGTGAGATTACGTTATATTGTTAGAGATGTATTGGATATTTCTGTTATTATTTCAGATTTGAATTCCTTAGACGTAGACCAAGATGTAATACCCTCTAACTTTTTGTATAAGTTGTTAGAAAAGTGGTCAAAGTCGATCATTTGTTTCAAAAATTGTATTTTTGCATTGACAGTGAATGGCAGTTGGAAGGGATGACGTCACAATGGGGAGCTTTAGAATGTTGAGGAAAATTCCATGAAAGTGAATGAAGATCGAATGAAGAAGTATTAAATATATAAAAAAGTTGAACTCCAGACCAGTCTACACGTTTTAAAGTTGATGGCCACTGTCACACTGGAGAAGTGTTCTCTTCACGGATTAATCCCAGTTTCAACTGTACTGGGCAGATGGCATCCTGTGGGCGAGCGGTTTGATGATTTCAATGTGATTTCAAGAGTGCCCCATGGTGGCTGTGGGATTATGGTATGGGCAGAAATAAGGTACGGACAACGAACACGTGCCATTCATCCGCTGCCACCACCTCATGTTTCAGCATGATAATGCATGGCTCCATGTCGCAAGGATCTGAACACAAAAATGTCCAAATTCTTCGATGGCCTGCATACTCACCAGTGAGTACATGTCACCCACTGAGCACATGTCACCCACTGAGCACTCACTGTTTGGGATGCTCTTGATCGACGTGTACGACTGCGCGTTCCAGTTCCCCTCAATATCCATCAATTTTGCACAGCCATTGAAGAGGAGTGGGACAACATTCCACAGGCCACAATCAACAGCCTGATCAACTATCCGAAGGAGATGTGTTGCACTGCATGAGGCAAATGGCGGTCACACCAGATAGTATCTAGTTTTCTGATCCGTGCCCCTACTTTTTTTTAAAGGTATCTGTTACCAACAGATGCATATCTGTATTCCCAGTCATGTGAAATCCATAGATTAGGGTCTAATGAATTTATTTTCATTGACTGGTTTCCTTATATGAACTGTAACTCAGTAAAATCTTTGAAATTGTTGCATTTCTATGTATGTTGAGTATATTTAAGACCAGTTTATTGTTAATGACGCATTCTGACACTGAATTAGTTGAATGAGGTGCGCTAGTTCAGGGCTACATCGTTATTGTGAAACTCTGGAGGTCCTCGGGGAAAGATTTGAGGAACACAGCCGTATGGATAGCATTAATCAGCGCTTTTTGCTCTAGGGATAGGTCGCTCGTTGTAAGAGGACATTTCGTCTCTGCATAAACAAGAAAACTATATTTCTCCACAGCCTAATATGTGAGACTAAATGATTCTCCCAACTTGTGCAGATATCTTATCTGACTCTAGGTGGCATCCACACACGGTGTGAAATATACTAAGATGACAAGAGAACATGTTCAATGTCAAATCAAATGTATTTGTCACATGCGCCGAAAACAACAGGTGTTGAATACAACCTTACATTGAAATGCTTACCTACCAGCCCTTAACCCACAATGCAGTTCTATACTCAATATTGGACACCATTATACTTCCTTGTATGCCAATGTTTCACATGATCAATATTAATGTTGTACATGCCATTGTATCTAAACATGCATTTTACAAACTACGTTGTAATCTTTCAGAAGTTACATTATCTTTGTTCAAATACGTCTCATACAACCAATGACCAATAGACAGTAAAACAATAATTAATAGGCCAAATGTAGGCACCGTACACTGTCCTGGGTCTTTGCTTTAATCGATGATGACCTATCCAAAATTATAATCAATTGACCAAAAATATCTAAAAGAAATAAAAATTAGACAAGCATTGTTATCTGTTATCATCCACGTGAACTCTGGATCTACTGCCCGCCATTCTGTTGACCTTTCATCAGTGGTGGAAAAATACTCAATTGTCATACTTGAGTAAAAGTAAAGATACCTTAATAGAAAATGACTCAAGTAAAAGTCAGTCACCCAGTAAAATACTACTTGAGTAAAAGTCTAAAAGTATTTGGTTTTAAATATACTTAAATATACTTATACTACAAAAGTAAGTGTAGTTGCTAAAATATACCAAAAGTAAAATCACAAATAATTTTTAATTCCTTATTTTAAGCAAACCAGATGGCACAATGTTCTTGTTTTTTTATTTACGGATAGCCAGAGTCACAATCCAACACTCAGACATCATTTGTGTTCAGTGAGTCTGCCATATCAGAGGCAGTAGAGATGACCAGGGATGTTCTCTTGATAAGTGTGCGAATTGGACCATTTTCTGTCCTGCTATGCATTCAAAATGTAACGAGTACTTTAGGGTGTCAGGGAAAATGTATGGAGTAAAAAGTATATCATATATCATATACCAAAAAAAAATACTTAAGTAGTACTTTAAAGAAATTTTACTTAAGTACTTTACACAATTGCCTTTCATTGAAACTGACCTTTAACCTTCTGGCTGGGGTCTGTTCCCCTCCCTCTGTGACCTCACTGGAGTGCCGGGCTGCCTCAGAAAGGTCTTCTCTGTAACCAGAGTAGGTTGACCGAAAGGTCAAGGGATGTGGTGGTCTCAAACCCCTCAGAACACTGAGCTATATTTAGTAGAGGGGAGTAGAGGGGTGAAAGAGGATAAGGTTCACCATGAGATTAACCATGACATTCATGTTGCTGACTCCAGCCCGCTAGTTCAGATACAGTACAGAGCAAACCCAACCCTCCTTGTAAACCCGGTTGGGGAACCCTGGTTGACAAGAAAGAAAGAGAACATAAAACATCAATATTTATGTTGTAATTTAGTAAGTATAAGACTGTTAGGTGTATTACTATGACACTGTTACTTTTGTGAAGAAAATAACCTCCCTATCCTTCCTGGCTGACCATCACCTGTAGTCCTAGTGCAGTTCTAGGTAACCCCTATCAAGGCTGGTCTCATAGACCAGACGTAACATAGTAAATTCAAATCCGGGACGCTTGGTATGGTTACATAAGACCGAAGGTAGCGGTAGCCACCTGGCTAATGTTAGCCACAACAACTTGGAATTTGTAACATATCACACAAAATTGATGATGGACATCCATAAATGAATACATATGGTGAAACTTTTGACTGGTACTGTAAATGCATGTCTTTTAGGAAATGACAAGGGTTCAACTAGTAGGCGCATGCTTTCTCAGAGTAGGGTCGCGTTCATGTTGACATGAAACCATTTGGAAACCTTTGGAGGTACAATCTGAACTTCTTCTTCTTTTTTTCTCAATGCCGTGAGCAGGCGACCTTGGATTGTGCTCCCAGTCCCCCTTGCTTATCTCAACTGTTCTGTCAATATTGATCCAATTAGCATCTTGAACAATTAAGAGCGGCTTTCTGTTTTGGCTGAGCCTGTTCAGGATGATCCTTCAGTCTGACTTGACCTGCAGTCAGACGTCCTTTGTCCTCGTCTTGTCGTGTCCCGTGTATATATACATTTACATCTTTCTTTGCATATCTTTTATATATTTTCTTTTCCAAAAACTCAACTTCAAAACACTCTCCTGCAACCCGCCTCACCAATTTAAAAAAATATATTTTTTTTTTTACCTCAAATCTGAAATCCACAATAGAAGCTAGCCAGAAGCTAACCAGAAGCTAGCCAGAAACTAACCAGAAGCTAGCCAGAAGCTAACCAGAAGCTAACCAGAAGCTAGCCAGAAGCTAGCCAGAAGCTAACCAGAAGCTAGCCAGAAGCTAGCCAGTTCACTGACTAACGTTAGTATTCAGCTAACCACGGTTTGTGGTCATCAGCTATCCTTTAGCTCGAAAAGCTATCACCAGTTTTGTACAACGCGACTCAGACCAGAACATATCGGACCTATTTTTCTCTCCATATTCCCGGATTTTCAACCGCAAGCTCTGGACATTTACAGCTGGATCTCGCAGCAAACTAGTTGCTATGTGACTTACGTCGATCCCGGAGCAAACATCAATTATTCCAGAGCTAGCCAGATGAAGAGTTCCATCAGCCACTCCTGGGCTACAATCACCTATCCGGACCCGTTTTACTGCCGATGCGGAGCCCCACCGGGCCTTCACGACTGGACTACCGACGTTATCTGCCCGAGGGAGTTATCCAACTGGCCCCTCCGTCGCGACATTACCTGAACGCCCATCTGCGGCCCGCTAATCGTTAGCTGTCTTATCGGCTGCTATCTGAATAGGTCTATCGGACAATTTTTGTTGGGTCACTATAACTATATCTATTTTGCCAATTGGATTGATCCCCTCTACCACACGGAACCCCACTAATTTACCGTCGGAAACGCACAAGGTGGCTAAAAACAGACCTCCATTCTATGCTAGCTTGCTACCGATGGCCCGGCTAGCTGTCTGAATCGCCGTTACCCCAACCAACCTCACTACTCACTGGACCCTTATGATCACTCGACTAAGCCTCTCCTTAATGTCAATATGCCTTGTCCATTGCTGTTCTGGTTAGTGTTTATTGGCTTATTTCACTGTAAAGCCTCTAGCCCTGCTCATTATACCTTATCCAACCTTTCAGTTCCACCACCCACACATGCGATGACATCACCTGGTTTCAATGATGTTTCCAGAGACAATATCTCTCTCATCATCACTCAATACATAGGTTTACCTCCGCTGTATCTTTGCAATCTACTGTAAAGATAGCCTGCAGAGTTCTGTCCTACTATCCAGGTCTGTACCCAAGCAATTTAAAAATCCAACTCTCTAAAAACAAGTCTCTCACCGTTGCCGCCTGCTATTGACCACCCTCTGCACCCAGCTGTGCTCTGGACACCATATGTGAACTGATTGCCCCCCATCTATCTTCAGAGCTCGTGCTGCTAGGCGACCTAAACTGGAACATGCTTAACACCCCAGCCATCCTACAATCTAAGCTTGATGCCCTCAATCTCACACAAATTATCAATGAACCTACCAGGTACCACCCCAAAGCCGTAAACACGGGCACCCTCATAGATATCATCCTAACCAACTTACCCTCTAAATACACCTCTGCTGTTATCAACCAAGATCTCAGCGATCACTGCCTCATTGCCTGCATCGGTAATGGGTCAGCGGTCAAACGACCTCCACCCTGAAACACTTCAGTGAGCAGGCCTTTCTAATAGACCTGGCCGGGGTATCCTGGAAGGATATTGATCTCATCCCGTCAGTAGAGGATGCCTGTTTTGTTTTTTTTAAATGCCTTCCTCACCATCTTAAATAAGCATGCCCCATTCAAGAAATGTAGAACCAGTAACAGATATAGCCCTTGGTTCTTTCCAGACCTGACTGCCCTTAACCAACACAAACACATCCTATGGCGTTCTGCATTAGCATCGAACAGCCCCCGTGATATGCAACTTTTCAGGGAAGCTAGAAACCAATATACACAGGAAGTTAGAAAAGCCAAGGCTAGCTTTTTCAAGCAGAAATTTGCTTCCTGCAACACAAACTCAAAAAAGTTCTGGGACACTGTAAAGTCCATGGAGAATAAGAACACCTCCTCCCAGCTGCCCACTGCACTGAGGATAGGAAACACTGTTACCACAGATAAATCCACTATAATTGAGAATTTCAATAAGCATTTTTCTACGGCTGGCCATGCTTTCCACCTGGCTACCCCTACCACGGTCAACAGCACTGCACCCCCCACAGCAACTCGCCCAAGCCTTCCCCATTTCTCCTTCTCCCAAATCCAGTCAGCTGATGTCCTGAAAGAGCTGCAAAATCTGGACCTCTACAAATCAGCTGGGCTAGACAATCTGGACACTTTCTTTCTAAAATGATCTGCCGAAATTGTTGCAACCCCTATTACTAGCCTGTTCAACCTCTCTTCCGTGTCGTCTGAGATTCCCGAAGATTGGAAAGCAGCTGCGGTCATCCCCCTCTTCAAAGGGGGACACACTCTTGACCCCAATTGCTACAGACCTATATCTATCCTACCTTGCCATTCTAAGGTCTTCGAAAGCCAAGTCAACAAACAGATTACACACCATTTCGAATCCCACCATACCTTCTCCGCTATGCAATCGGTTTTCAGAGCTGGTCGTGGCTGGTCAGCCACTCTCAAGGTCCTAAACGATATCCTAACCGCCATCGATAAGAAACAATACTGTGCAGCCGTATTCATTGACCTGACCAAGGCTTTCGACTCTGTCAATCACCACATCCTCATCGGCAGACTCGATAGCCTTGGTTTCTCAAATGATTGCCTCGCCTGGTTCACCAACTACTTCTCTGATAGAGTTCAGTGTGTCAAATCGGAGGGCCTGTTGTCCGTGCCTCTGGCAGTCTCTATGGGGGTGCCACAGGGTTCAATTCTTGGACCGACTCTCTTCTCTGTATACATCAATGATGTCGCTCTTGCTGCTGGTGAGTCTCTTATCCACCTCTACGCAGACAACACCATTCTGTATACTTCTGGCCCTTCTTTGGACACTGTGTTAACAACCCTCCAGATGAGTTTCAATGCCATACAACTCTCCTTCCGTGGCCTCCAATTGCTCTTAAATACAAGTAAAACTAAATGCATGCTCGGCAACCGATCGCTGCCTGCACCTGCCCGCCCGTCCAACATCACTACTCTGGATGGTTCTGACTTAGAATATGTGGACAACTACAAATACCTAGGTGTCTGGTTAGACTGTAAACTCTCCTTCCAGACTCACATCAAACATCTCCAATCCAAAGTTAAATCTAGAATTGGCCTCCTATTTCGCAACAAAGCATCCTTCACTCATGCTGCCAAACATACCCTTGTAAAACTGACCATCCTACCGATCCTCGACCTCGGCGATGTCATTTACAAAATAGCCTCCAATACCCTACTCAATAAATTGGATGCAGTCTATCACAGTGCCATCAGTTTTGTCACCAAAGCCACATATACTACCCACCACTGCGACCTATACGCTCTCGTTGGCTGGCCCTCGCTTCATACTCGTCGCCAAACCCACTGGCTCCAGGTCGTCTACAAGACCCTGCTAGGTAAAGTCCCCCCTTATCTCAGCTCGCTGGTCACCATAGCAGCACCCACCTGTAGCACGCGCTCCAGCAGGTATACCTCTCTGGTCACCCCCAAAACCAATTCTTCCTTTGGCCGCCTCTCCTTCCAGTTCTCTGCTGCCAATGACTGGAATGAACTACAAATATCTCTGAAACTGGAAACACTTATCTCCCTCACTAGCTTTAACCACCAGCTGTCAGAGCAGCTCACAGATTACTGCACCTGTACATAGCCCATCTATAATTTAGCCCAAACAACTACTTCTCCCCTACTGTATTTATTTATTTATTTCTGCTCCTTTGCACCCCATTATTTTTATCTCTACTTTGCACATTCTTCCACTGCAAATCAACCATTCCAGTGTTTTACTTGCTATATTGTATTTACTTCGCCACCATGGCCTTTTTTTGCCTTTACCTCATCTCACTTCATTTGCTCACATTGTATATAGACTTATTTTTCTACTGTATTATTGACTGTTTGTTTTACTCCATGTGTAACTCTGTGTTGTTGTATGTGTCAAACTGCTTTGCTTTATCTTGGCCAGGTCGCAATTGTAAATGAGAACTTGTTCTCAACTTGCCTTGCCAACTTGTTTCTTATTGGACAAGCACGGATAGTCCCTCCCTGTTAATCTGTTTGTTGCCCAATGAGCAGAACCCTTATGGTCACTGTCGATCATGTCAGTTTTTCCATAAAAGAATCCCCTCAGCCCTTGTGCAAGGTGTCGCTCTACTACCCGCATCAAAAGGAACATTTTAGGTTTTTAACTGCTTCTTCTTAGCATGTTTTTTATTATTCTTTTCCTGTCCACTTCAAGTTTTCAGCTGTTCTAAGAAAGGTACACTACCGTTCAAAAGTTTGGGCTCACTTAGAAATGTCCTTGATATTGAAAGAAAAGCTACATTTTTGTCCATTAAAATAACATCAAATTGATCAGAAATACAGTGTAGACATTGTTAATGTTGTAAATGACTATTGTAGCTGGAAACGGCTGATTTTGAATGGAATATCAACACAGAGGCCCGTTATCAGCAACCACACCTGTAAAAGGCCAATTGATCATTAGAAAACCCTTTTGCAATTATGTTAGCACAGCTGAAAACTGTTGTGCTGTTTAAAGAAGCAATAAAACTGGCCTTCTTTAGACTGGTTGAGTATCCGGAGCATCAGCATTTGTGGGTTCGATTACAGGCTCAAAATGGCCAGAAACAAAGAACTTTCTTCTGAATCTCGTCAGCCTATAATTGTTCTGAGAAATTAAGGCTATTCTATGAGAGAAATTGCCAAGAAACTGAAGAGCTCGTACATTGCTGTGTACTACTCCCTTCACAGAACAGTGCAAACTGGTTCTAACCAGAATAGAAAGAGGAGTGGGAGGACCCAGTGGACAACTGAGCAAGAGGACAAGTACATTAGAGTGTCTCGTTTGAAAAACAGACACTTCACAAGTCCTCAACTGGCAAATATTACCCGCAAAACACCAGTCTCAATATCAATAGTGGAGAGGCGACTCCGGGATGCTGGCCTTCATGGCAGAGTTCCTCTGTCCAGTGTCTGTGTTCTTTTGCCCATTGTTAATCTTTTATTTTTATTGGCCAGTCTGAGATATGGCCTTTTCTTTGCAACTCTGCCTAGAAGAATCAGTTGAATCAGCTGCAATTCTAACACGTAAACACAAAACTCCCATACAGGCATGATATAGCTCACACGTGCACGGACACACAGAGAGTGACAAAAGAGAGGCTTGTTTCATCCTGGTAGTTTTATTTGGTTGGTGGTGAAGAAAATCGGATCATATGTACATCCAGCTGCCTTGACGAGCACAGTACAGCGCCGTAGTTCCAGCTCAGCTCATAATAACTATATAGGCCTTTACCGCAGTACCATCGCAGCGGAGTTTGGGCCACTGAAGCTTCAGAGACCGATTTTAAGAAATCATCATTAACGGTGGGAAAACTGAGCAGTCAATTTAGGGTGCACAGAACACTGGCGACGAGCAGGATTGTCACCATCAGTTACTTACACGTCAGGTTTCAACCCAAAACACAACATTGGAAAGTGCCATCAGATTAATTTTTTTATGTGAGCGCCCAGACGATTCCAATAAGTTCTCTGTTTATAACGCTTTTTGTTATTGACATACAAACAGCAGGTACAGTGCAATTGGCAGTGTGTTCAAACCAACTGCCTTTCTTCAGACCTGGTCCTAGTCTTACTTTCTGCCTAAAAGGTTTCATTTGTACCATCAATAGTAAGAATATAGGGGAGAACAAGGACGGGTATACAGAAGGTGGGATTGGGGGTTGAGGATGTTACAGACGGGCACACAGGACTCTTTACAAGGTGAGCTCTTTCTGTACGCCCCATAGGGTCTCGGCGCTGTTGTTCAGCTGCTTCTCCTCCTCGGGCTTCAGAGTCATGTGGATGATGTCGGTCAGACCGCTGTTTCCCAGCACGCAGGGCACGCTGAGAAACACCTCCTCCTTCACACCGTACATTCCCTGAGATAGGGAAGGGGGATGGATGGAGGCAAAGAGAGAAACTGGTTAGGGGCCGAACACAGCTGGAGTGTTGGTTTGGGTGGGAGGGGCATGTGTGTACATGAGAGGTAGGCGTGTGTATGTGGGGGGGAGGGGGGGGGGGGGGGGGGGCGTAATAGCATGTGTGCCAACTTAATCCTTACATCTTCAGTCTTAACAAGCATTGGTTACAGTATATGCTTTGGCATATAGATGCATGTCGGTTTGAGACTATAAAAAAAAAAAAAAAAAGAACGACTTTACTCCTAGTCTACAACCACAGACAATGATAGAGGACGCAACATTGCATCTGTCCCATTATGGCAGATGGACTCCCAGCATATGGTCTTCTTACCTTGACCATGGTGGACACAGGGTGGACTTTGTGGAGGTTCTTCAGGATGCTCTCAACCAGGTCAGCGACGGACAGGCCGATAGCCCAGGAGGTGTAACCCTTCAGCTTGATGACCTCGTAGGCACTATATGACATAGAGTGAAACGAGGAGAGGAGTTAAAGGGGAACATCCAAGATACAAACATACACTACATGACCAGAAGTATGTGGACACCTACTCGTCGAACATTTCATTCCAAAATCATGGTAATTAATATGGAGTTGGTCCTCCCTTTGCTGCTATAAAAGCCTCCACTCTTCTAGGAAGGCTTCCACTAGATGTCGGAACATTGCTGCGGGGACTTGCTTCCATTCAGCCACAAGAGCATTAGTGATGTCGAGCACTGATGTTGGGTGATTACGCCTGGCTCACAGTCGGCGTTCCAGTTCATCCCAAAGGTGTTTGATGGGGTTGAGGTCAGGGCTCTCTGCAGGCTAGTCAAGTTCTTCAACACCGATCTCGACAAACCATTGCTGTATGGACCTCACTTTGTGCACGGCGGCCTTCCCCAAACTGTTGCCACAAAGTTGGATGCACAGAATTGTCTAGAATGTCGTTGTATGCTGTAGCATTAACATTTCCCTTCAATGAAATTAAGGGGCCTAGCCCGAACCATGAAAAAAGGCTCCAGACCATTATTCCTCCACCAAGGAAGTGCAGTTGGCACTATGCATTCGGGCAGGTAGCATTCTCCTGGCATCTGCCAAACCCAGATTTGTCTGTTGGACTCAGTTCTTGTCAGACAGTTCTTGTCTTGACTTTGCTTCCAGAGGCAGTTTGGAACTCGGTAGTAAGTGTTTCAACCGGGGACAGAACATTTTTTACGCACTACGAACTTCAGCCCTGGCTGAGCCATGTTGCTCCTAGATGTTTCCACTTCACAATAACAGCACTTACAGTTGATCGTGGCAGCTCTAGCAGGGCAGAAAACTGACTTGTTGGAAAGGTGGCATCCTATGACGGTTCCACATTGAAAGTCACTAAGGCCATTATGCTACCACTGTTTGTCTATGGAGATTGCATGGCTGTGTGCTCGATTTCATACACCTGTCAGCAACAGGTGTGGCTGAAATAGTCGAATCCACTAATTTGAAGAGGAGTCCACATACTTTTGTATATATAGTGTATATTAAACATACAAATACATTTAAACACATCTATATAACCTATATATATATATATATAACATATGTGTAACCTTCATAACACCTTTATACACACACCTTTAACCTACACCTCTAACATAACACCTTTGTACACACCTCTTTAACCTATAAGATAGGTATAACATTCATAAAACATTTAAAACAACCGTCTAATTTTTGGGGAAATATGGGTAGTTTTTCCTGTTGTAAATGCTAAAAAACATTAGTGGAAAATATACACTAAGTATAGCAAACATTAGGAACACTTTCCTAATATTGAGTTGCTGTCACGTTCCTGACCGGTTTTCTGTTATTTTGTATGTGTTTGACGGTCAGGGCGTGAGTTTGGGTGGGTAGTCTATGTTATGTGTTTCTATGTTGGTTAAAGGGTGACCTGATATGGCTCTCAATTAGAGGCAGGTGGTTTTCATTTCCTCTGATTGAGAGCCATATTAAGGTAGGTGTTTTCACACTGTTTTTTTGTGGGTGGTTGTCTCCTGTGTCTGTGTCTATGTACGTTGCGCCACACGGGACTGTTTTCGGTTTGTTTGTTCGGTTTATGTAGTCTGTTCCTGTTTCATGCGTTCTTCGTGTCATGTAAGTTCTTATGTTCAGGTGCGTCTACTTCGTTTGTTGTTTTGTAGTTTGTTAAAGTGTTTTCGTGTTTTTTCGTCTTTACTTTAATAAATCATGTCATATCACGAAGCTGCATTTTGGTTCAATCCCTGCTCCTCCTCTTCGGATGAAGAGTTGTACCAGCCTTCTTTTGCCTTCAAAACAGCCTGAATTGGTCGGGGCATGGACTCTACAAGGTGTCAAAAGCATTTTACACAGGGATGCTGGCCCATACTTATTCATGTCACTGAGGGAGAGAGGTTAATGTATAACGTTTCCATTATGTCAGGATATGTTTTTGTTCGCCATCAGGGATCCTATTGGACGGAGCCTCTGGGAGGAGAAGAGACACAGTCTGGTATCAGTCACCATGACAGCCGTGAGTTGGGGAGGAGTGAGGACTTTGGTGCAGAGGTCAGGTCAGATGAAGTGAGGAAGAACAGATATCACTAAGGTTCTGTCAAGCAACAGAGATACATTGGCTGTTCAGATGTGTAGGAGGAGACTCAGCATAGGAGAAAGGGTTAAATATCAGTGCTTCGGCCTCCCGGGTGGCGCAGTGGTCTAAGGCACTGCATCGCAGTGCTAGCTGTGCCACCAGAGATTCTGGGTTCGAGCCCAGGCTCTGTCGCAGCTGGCCGCGACCAGGAGGCCCATCATGCCGATTGATTTCGAATAACAGACTGGAACAGACAGCTTCAAAAGGAGGGTGGTCCTTGGAATCATTGTTCTTCCTCTGTCAACCATGGTTACCTGCAAGGAAACATGTGCTGTCATCATTGCCTTGCACAAAAAGTGCTTCACAGGCAAGGATATTGCTGCTAGTAAGATTGCACCAAAATCAACCATTTATCAGATCATCAAGAACTTCAAGGAGAGCGGTTCAATTGTTGTGAAGAAGGCTTCAGGGCGCCCAAGAAAGTCCAGCAAGCGCCAGGACCGTCCTCTAAAGTTGATTCAGCTGCGGGATCGGGGCACCACCAGTACAGAGCCTACTCAGGAATGGCAGCAGACAGGTGTGAGTGCATCTGCATGCACAGTGAGGCAAAGACTTTTGGAGGATGGCCTGGTGTCAAGAAGGGCAGCAAAGAAACCAATTCTCTCCAGGAAAAACATCAGGGACAGACTGATATTCTGCAAAAGGTAGAGCGATTGGACTGCTGAGGACTGGGGTAAAGTCATTTTCTCTGATGAATTCCCTTTCCGATTGTTTGGTAAAAAAGCTTGTCCGGAGAAGAAAAGGTGAGCGCTACCATCAGTCCTGTGTCATGCCAACAGTAAAGCATCCTGAGACCATTCATGTGTGGGGTTGCTTCTCAGCCAAGGGAGTGGGCTCACTCACAATTTCACTCACAACACAGCCATGAATAAAGAATGGTACCAACACATCCTCCGAGAGCAACTTCTCCCAACCATCCAGGAACAGTTTGGTGACGAACAATGCCTTTTCCAGCATGATGGAGCACCTTGCCATAAGGCAAAAGTGATAACTAAGTGGCTCAGGGAACAAAACATCGATATTTTGGGTCCATGGCCAGGAAACTCCCCAGACCTTAATCCCATTGAGAACTTGTGGTCAATCCTCAAGAAAGTCCAAGCATTGATTATGCAAGAATGGGCTGCTTTCAGTCAGGATGTGGCCCAGAAGTTAATTGACAGCATGCCAGGTCGGATTGCAGAGGTCTTGAAAAAGAAGGGTCAACACTGCAAATATTTACTCTTTGCATCAACTTCATGTAATTGTCAATACAAGCCTTTAACACTTATGAAATGCTTGTAATTATACTTCAGTATTCCATAGTAACATCTGACAAAAATATCTAAAGATACTGAAGCAGCAAACTTTGTGAAAATTAATATTTGTGTCATTCTCAAAACATTTGGCCACGACTGTGTATTCATGTGCTGCAGTGGTCTCTGAGCTCTGCTTTACCCAACCATTAGGGCTCCCGAGTGGTGCAGCGGTCTAAGGCACTGCATCTCGGTGTAAGAGGTGACTATGGTCTCTGGTTCGAATCCAGGCTGAATCACATCTGACCGTGATTGGGAGTCCCATAGGGCGGCGCACAATTGGCCCGGGGTAGACCGTCATTGTAATTAAGAATTTCTTCTTACCTGGTAAAATATTTGTTTTAAATTAGAACCATTGTGTTCATTAGGCATGAAACGGAAGAAAACGAGCCGAAAAGAAGTGAGTACTAAATGAATGGAGTACTATCTGAACTAAGTAACACGTTTCCCATTGCAAACATTTTTTAAAGTGTGAGCCCTGATTAACATGACCCTAGATAAATAAAGATAAAGTTGAACATATAGCGATATGTGTGTTTATAAGACTCACCCGTCGACCACCATCTTGTGGATGTGCTTCCAGTCCTCCTTGTCTGCGTCTGTGCCCATGTCTGGGTTCAGGCCCTTCAGGGAAACACCGGCAACATTCACACCGCTCCATACAGGCACTGGGAGAAGGAGAAGAGACAGGCATCCAGTCAGTCTGTCATAGACACAGGACCAATGTACGTGAAGGTCTTTCACAATATTGTAATCAGACAGACAGGTTCCAGGTGTGGAGTGTATTTGAAGCCATATTCTACATACCGCTGGAGTCTCCGTGCTCTCCAATGATCCAGCCGTGACAGCTGGATGGGTGAAGGTGTAGCTTCTCGCCCATCAGGTGACGGAAACGACCAGAGTCCAGGTTGGTGCCGGAACCGATAACGCGGTGACGGGGGAAACCACTCAGCTTCCAAGCCACGTAGGTTAGGATGTCAACTGAGATGGGGGAAGAAGGGGGGTGACAAATATTAGCACAATCTGAGTTAACAAAACAAAACAAACCCTAACCTTTACCCTATCCTTAACCATACCACTAACATTATGCCTAACTTTAAATTATATTTTTTCTTTGTAGAAAAGTTCACTGTATAGCCTATATTGACTTTGCAGACTGGTCATACAGTGGGGACCGAAAGAGAGGGGTGAAGGGGTGACACATTTTATAGGAGTTGTCAGCAATAGGACCGTGGAGTTGTTAATGTAACCTGCCCCTGATCATGGAAAGCTACAGGATGAGCAGGCTTTTGTTCCAGCCCAGGACTAACATGATTCAAACCTATGAATGACTTATCATAATGCTAGAGGAATGATCTAGACGATGTTGAACCGAATTACCTTCACTTCCACTTTTCTATGTATTGTACTCTCCATACTCTCCATCTGTCTACCTTCCTTCTCTGTGTCTCTCTGTCTCTCTCTCTCTCTCTGTGTCTCTCTCTCTCTCTGTGTCTCTCTCTGTCTCTCTCTCTCTCTCTGTGTCTCTGTGTCTCTGTGTCTCTCTCTCTCTGTGTCTCTCTCTCTCTGTGTCTCTCTCTCTCTCTCTGTGTCTCTGTGTCTCTCTCTCTCTGTGTCTCTCTCTCTCTCTGTCACTGTCTCTGTCTCTCTGTCTCTGTGT
The DNA here is from genome assembly GCF_029448725.1 of Salvelinus fontinalis. Lineage (NCBI taxonomy): Eukaryota > Metazoa > Chordata > Actinopteri > Salmoniformes > Salmonidae > Salvelinus > Salvelinus fontinalis. The sequence goes on along the minus strand of NC_074676.1, from coordinate 2,981,321 downwards.
CTCTCTGTGTCTCTCTCTCTCTCATCTCTCATCTCTCTCTCTCTCTCATCTCTCATATCTCTCTCATCTCTCTCTCTCATCTCTCTCTCTCATCCTTCTCTTCTCTCGTACCAGGATTGGAGACGACCAGCAGGATGGCGTTGGGGCTGTACTTGACGATCTGGGGAATAATGAATTTGAAGATGTCGACGTTGCGCTTCACCAGGTTCAGACGGCTCTCACCCTCTTGCTGACGAGCACCGGCTGTGACCACCACCACCTTAGAGTGGGCAGTCGTACTGTAGTCTTGAGTGAGATATAAGATGCACGTTAAACACACACAAATGCAACCTAGTTTTTCCGAAGCACCCCCGCAACAAATGTGTATGTGTGTGTGTGTTTGTATGTGTGTGCCTTTGTGTGTCTGCTCAACTTGTGCATGCATGTGTATGTTTGTGTGTGTGTGTGCACAACTCGTTTGTGCGTATGTGTGTTTCAGAGTGTGTGTGCATAAGTGTATGACTCTTCACTCACCCTTGTCACCCACGATCTTGTGAGTCTTGCAGAAGAGGCTGCCATGCTGCAGGTCCATGACCTCACCCTTCAGTTTATCTTCCATCACGTCAATCAGGCACAGCTCATCGCACAGGTCCTGGTCAACACAAGCAAACAAGGAATATTATGGTTCAGGAATATACTCCATGTAGAAAAGTATATGGCTATACTGTACATAAGGGGCTGGTTTCCTGGGCACAAATTAGGGCAAAATCTTGGCATAAATCTTGGCATTTCACAGTTGAAACGGCTTTTTAGTCCCGGACGATGCATTATTTGTGTCCAGGGAAACTGTCACTGCTCCATTTTACTAAGACATTTAATGGTGGAATGATCATTATTTAGTAGTACACTTTGTAGTGTTTAACAATATAACCTATATAAAAAGTAGTTTATGTCTAAAATGCATTTTCGCTGTGTTTTATTTTGACAACTGACCAGGCCCATCTCACACTTAGAGGCCTAAAACCACTTCCCTCCAGTCCATTGTCTTATTGACACCAGTCTCATGCCAAATAGGCCTATTGAACAACTGGATAAAACAAACTTCTACTGATTGGTTATAACACAAGCCCTGGAAAAAACACAGTGGCAGCCCACCAGTTACCTCCGGCTCACTCCACTCAGATCACCTCGGCAGATTTGACATGCACAGCTCTCAGCAGAGGTCTATTTCCTGTAAGCCTTTGTTTCCTCACTGGCTTAGTTTGCATCCCTAATGGCACTCTATTCCCTATATAGTGTACTACTGTTGACCAGGGCCCACAGGGTGTATGACAATACATTGAGTGTACAAAATATTAGGAACACACTCCGAATATCAAGTTGCACCCTCTTTTTCCCACAGAACAGCCTTAATTCGTCGGAGCATGGACTCAACAAGGTGACGATGTTGAATCCAATGCTTCCCACAGTTGTGTCAAGTTGGCTGGATGTGTGGTGGATCATTCTTGATACACATGGGAAAAACTGTTGAGCATGAAAAACCCAGCAGCATTGCAGTTCTTGACACACTCAAACCGGTGTGCCTAGCACCTACTACCATAACCCGTTCAAAGGCACTTAAATCTTTTATCTTGCCCATTCACCATCTGAGTCATTCTTTAACCTGTCTCTTCCCCTTCATCTATACTGATTGAAGTGGATTTAACAAGTGACACCAATAAGAGATCATAGCTTTTACCTGGATTCATCTGGTCAATCTACAGTCTGTCATGGAAAGAGTAGTTGTTCCTAATGTTTTGGGACACAACCTATGCCAGTGAGGAAACAAAAAATGGCCCATAGGGTTCTGGTCAAAGGTAGTACAATAGGGAATAGGTGTCATTTGGGACGCAATAGTCAGGAGCCTTGTTTATAACTTTATAGGTCTTTTAAAAAAAAAATGTTTACCCCCTTTTTCTCCCCAATTTCGTGATATCCAAAAGGAAGTTACAGTCTTGTCCCATCGCTACAACTCCCGTACGAAGGTCGAAGGTCGAGAGCGGTGCGTCCTCCGAAACATGACCCTGCCAAGCCGCACTGCTTCTTGACACAATGCTCGCTTAACCCGGAAGCCAGACGCACCAATGTGTCGGAGGAAAGTAGATATGGACAAGGATATCTCTACAGAATTAAGACGTTGGTCTTCATTAAAAACCAACCCACTGGGCAGAGACGTCAGTTCAATGTCTAGTTTTGATTTACAAAAATATAAATATAAAGTGTTGGTCCCATGTTTCATGAGTGAAATAAAAGATCCCAGAAATGTTTGATACGTACAAAAGGCTTATTTCTCTAAAAGACAATTGCACACATTTCTTTACATTCCTGTTAGTAAGCATTTCTCATTTGCCAAGATAATCCATCCACCTGACAGGTGTGGCACATCAAGAAGCTAATTAAACAGCATGATCATTACACAGGTGCACCTTGTGCTGGGGACAATAAAAGGTTACTCTAAAATGTGCAGTTTTGTCACACGCCAGAGATGTCTCAAGTTTTGAAGGAGCATGCAATTGGCATGGTGACCGCAGGAATGTCCACCAAAGCTGTTGCCAGATAAGTGAATGTTAATTTCTCTACCATAAGCTGCCTTCAGGGTCATTTTAGAGAATCTGACAGTACGTCCAACCAGCCTCAAAACTGCAGACCATGTGTAGCGACGCCAGCCGAGCACCTCCACATCCGGCTTCTTCACCTGCGGGATCGTCTGAGACAAGCCACCCAGCTGATGAAACTGTGGGTTTGCACAACCGAAGATTGTCCTCACCAGGGTCTTGACCTGCCTGCAGTTCGGCATCGTAACCGACTTCAGTGGGCAAATGCTCACCTTCGATGGCCATTGGCACGCTGGAGAAGTGTGCTCTTCACAGATTAATCCCGGTTTCAACTGAACCGGGCCGATGGCAAATGTGTGAGCGAGCGGTTTGCTGATGTCAAAGTTGTGAACAGAGTGCCCCATGGTGGCAGTGGGGTTATGGTATGGCCAGGTAAAAGCTAAAGACAATAAACACAATTGCATTTTATTGATGGCAATATGAATGCTCAGCGATAGCGTGGCGAGATCCTGAGGCCCATTGTCGTGCCGTTCATCCGCCGCCATCTCCTCATCTTTCAGCATGATAATGCACGGCCCCATGTCTCAAAGATCTGTACACAATTCCTTGAAGCTGGAAATGTACCAGTTCTCCCATGGCCTGCATACTCGCCAGACATGTCACCCATTGAGCATGTTTGGGATGCTCTGGATCGACATGTACGACAGCGTGTTCCCGCCAATATCCAGCAACTTTGTACAGCAATTGAGGAGGAGTGGGACAACATTCCACAGGCCACAATCAACAGCCTGATCAACTCTGAAGGAGATGTGTCACGTTGTATGAGGCAAATGGTGTTCACACCAGATACTGGTTTTCTGGTCCATTCACCTACCATTTTTTAAGATGCATATCTGTACTCCCAGTCATGTGAAATCCATAGATTAGGGCCTAATGAATTTATTTCAATTAACTGAGTTCCTTATATGAACTGTCACGCAGTAAAATCTTTGAAATTGTTGCATGTTACATTTATATTTTTCGTTCAGTGTACATTTGCTTGAGTTGTCAACTAACGTGAATTGAACATGAAATCAACAACAAACGTCACCACGTCATTGGATTTATGGTAGGTTCAAATGACACGGTGACCAAAAAAGACGTGACGCCCTTATGTGGATTACTTTTGCAAATCCAATCAGTATCCCCTGTCGATTCAATGCCATCACATAGATTTTTTGGGGTCGAAATGACATGGAAACAACTTTGATTCAACCAGTTTTTGCCCTGTGGGAAGTGCCTACTGGCACTGTGGTCGGATGCACAGTCCAATTGAAATTAGATAACGCACATAGAAATGAAGAGGCCTATTTATAAAAAGATATTGTCCCGAATGGGAAAAAAGGGTTCCCCCATTCCATGTCCAATGACAGCGCAAAATCGAATATTTGAAAACATTGTACAGAAAGGCCAAGGACTGCAATAGCAGGAGTGGGAACGGGAGTGCCCGATAGCCATTTTAGTCAGCGCTGGACGCGGTATTGGGTGACCATCCCAACACCCGTCCGTTGTTCATTCTGGACAGTGCTGTGGCAATATTGAGGGAAAGCTGCTGAGCGCTTTATCAACTTTTTTGGTAATGTAAATAGTCTAATTCAGTTGCTATATCAGATATGAAAAGAATAAAGCGGTACAATGCCTTTAGATAGTACCTCTTAGATAGTACCTCTTAGATAGTACCTCTTAGATAGTACCTCTTTACTTTTTTCAAATTTTGTTGTGTTACAGCCTGAATTTGAAATGGATTAAATTAACATTTTTGCTTACTGGCCTAACCACAATACCCCATAATGTCAAATTGTTTTGACAAATAATTATCAAATGTCTTGAGTCAATAAGTATTCAATCCCTTTGTTATGGCAAGCCTAAATAAGTTCAGGAGAAAAATGTGCTTAACAAGTCACATAATAAGACTCACTCTGTGTGCAATTATAGTGTTTAACATGATTTTTTAATTACTACCTCGTCTCTGTACGCCACACATACAATTATCTGTAAGGTCCCTCAGTCGAGCAGTTAATTTCAAACACAGATTCAACCACAAAGACCATGGAGGTTTTCGGGCACCTTTTGGTAGATAGGTAAAAAAAAAATGCCATTGAATATGTGAAAAAAAGGACGCCTGTACAAAATAAAAAATATTCCAAAACATGCATTCTGTTTGCAACAAGGCACTAAAGTAATACTGCAATAATGGCTTATGTTAAGCTTTTAAAAAAGTACAAAGTATTTGTAAGGTGTTAAGCCTGTTTTAAAATATGCTTAAAATGATTAAAATACAAAAAACAATTGTGATTGTTTTAAATTGTGTTTAGGAAATAAAGGTAGACATGGTTTAAAAAAAGTAGTGGTAATATTTCATTCAGCACAGAAATGTGTATGCAGCTTAACTTACTCTATTTACCCCATACCCGGAGTAGGTTGTGCCAAAAGACCATTATGTTTTCAAAACTGTAATGTTTACATGAATACTGATTTATTTCTAGGGATACACAACATCCTAAAATATATGTATATATATATATGTTTGAAATAATAATATATTCCCTTGACGGAGTGATGCTGAATGTAAAAAAAGGTCTCTACTTACCACCCTCTCCCCTAAATTGTAGAATATGTCCACACTGATACGTAAAGACACATTGCTTTCTGTAAGCATGGCTACGTTTAGTTTGACACTTTAATCCTTAATAAAGTCATAGAATTTGCTTTTCATGCATTATTCTTTGCACTTTTTATCTATTCCCACTTTTATAATTTTTTTAACGATGAGAGTGTAAAATGATTGACTATAAAAGTGTGCTGTTTTCTGTCGATTTATACAGCTTGTGTCATAATGGGAGGTCCAAGGCAGGTCACATTCATTTGCATACAGGGAGAGACCAGGGATTTTGGTCACAATACGGATGCAGTGGGCAGATAAGAGACCATTTTAATACCATGTGTAGACGCAACAAATCTCGATCAGATAGTGATCGGATCATCTTGAGCGGATGACGACAACTACATCCCACTGGGCACAGTCCAATCAATGTCTATTCCACGTCGGTTCAACGCTAGTTTTTATGTTGATTCAACCACTGTGTGCCCAGTGGGATGATCATGCAAGGTGTATCGAGGGCTAGAGTATAAAACGACTCTCAATGTTTCTGACACTCCCTGAAGTAGAGAGAACTGGAATCCATCAAACATTTACAGAATGTACTTCACTTATCAGCTTCACTTCATTTACCCTGTTTCCTCTGGCTGGTGGTGTATCAGACAAAGCCAGACTGAATTACAGAGGGGTTGGGTTTTAGACCAGTGATCTTGGAGCCCTTGAACAGATTCCTGTGTTATTTTCTCTAATCTTCTCTCTTACCAGTTAGAACAATGGAGGTAATGGCCTGGGTCATGTTCATTAGGGCACGCAACAGATTTAGTTTTTGGAAAAACAATGTCATATTGGACACGTACATGCAGTCCCTCTCTGTTTAAGTACGTATTATTCTGTTTGGTGCCAAATGAACACGACCTTGGACATTGTGTCCTAGTCATGTCTGTCTAACTTCTTATGTTCATAAATGTTCATGCACTTACCTAAACACCCCTTACCTCTGTCCTCTATCTCCCTCATTCCCACTACCTATTACCCCCCCTGCAGCCGCCGCCACAATTCACACTGTAACACCTAACACCCCTTTCACTCTGGCTAAAAGTCTTCCACCCTTTCCTTCCACCACTCCCCTAATCTCTTATTCTGCAATTACTGCATCCAAAATACCACAGTCGTCAACAGTTACTGCACTTTTACTGCAGTTTAAAAACGGCAATCGTCTTTTGTAAGGTTCGTCCCCCCACCCCCTCCATCGGTCTCACCTTGAGCAGGACGCTGACTGCGGAGGCCATGCCAACCATGCCGACGCCAACAACGGTCACCTTGCTCCGGGAGCCAACAGGCTCACCAGCCAACACATGGGTGATCAGCTTCTCCTTGGTTGTCATCTGAAAGACAGACAGACCCAGAGAAACCCATAGAAAGACAGAGAGACAAAGACAAAAGGGGACAGAGAGAGACGGGGTCAGAGACATACTGTATCCTGATGCCATTTGTTTTGCCTAGTACATCATCGCAGAGAGCAAGAATGAATAGAAGGTCAAAGAGTCAACTCTCAAAACAATGAATTAATTGGTATATATCATTCACCTCTCCACCATGCTAGCTGATGTGTGGTAAGGATTCTGGCATCCACACATTGTTAGTGGATGAGGTGTTTCCCCCTTATTTTGTAAAGCACTTTCAGTACCTTAGTTGGTAGAAAGGTGCTATATACTGTAAATCCAATCAATTATGATTATTATTTATGATTTGTCCAGTGTTTCTGTCAGCTCAGAGGCAGCTATGAAGTGAATATTAAATTACAGTTTTTAAATGAAAGCATGAGCTTTATTATCTTGTCTATATGGAGTTACCATCCCCATTCCCCACATTTTTTAGTAACATGGCATTTGAACTAAACTACTTTCCTTTTATCATATTCAAATCATATAAAAATGTATTGGTTGCCAACAGCTAGTTAGTTATATCGTCCCACTCTGCAGCCCAGCATAAAATCTTTATCTCCTATTTGACCGACAGCAACACTGGGTCTCCATATCAATGCCTATCTCTCTCCCGCACCCTTCTGCTCCTGCCTCCGGTTGCCCTGCCTGACTGACCACAAACTATTACGGGGTGGCAATGGGGTCATGACATGGGCGCTATTTATACTTCCTGGTTCGGGGAGAACGATAGTGAAGGGCCTGTTGAGAATATGACATTAAATTGATGACACGGCTACAACAGCATTCAAGCTATTTTAGGCTCCAAATTTCCACCCTGTTAGGATCTTGTATTCATTATTGGTTGTTCCACCACGTTTTTTTGCTTAATACCCTCTTGTGCTTCAATTCCATCCTGTTAGGTCAGTATTTAAAAATAACAAATGAACAATACCATCAAATGTTATGTATATTTTTGTGGTAACCTGCAGAGATAGAAGGGGTCAACTAAACATTCTGTTGATATTGAATCTTATTTGGAAAAATAGGGTGCAAATAAAGCGCTGGTTCTGAAAAGAATACACATTTTACTCATTAATCTTTGTTTTGTAATTATTTGAAGAAAACAAATGAATGTGATAGAATAAAGGACAATCTAAATCTAGATACATACATGTGTTACCATTTTCAGATATATGTATATGTTCCTAACATAATGGAAATATATCATGGTCCATGTGTGAACAATCTGCCTATAATTATTTAAGGGATAATCAACGAGAGGCTATGCGTTCTCTGGAGAGTACTGAACGATGTGGAAGGTGTGCTCCACGACGCTCTAGCGAAGTGGAACTAACCTTCCACGGAGTTGCATTATTCTCCAGAGAACGCCATAACCTCTCGTTGATTATCCCTTAAAGATTTGCTAGTTTAGCTAACCAAACCATCAGTCTTAGCTTTCTATTATGAGAATCTAATTCAACAATGCCAATGAAGTTTTCAATTCAACTTTTGCTTTCAAAAGCAGCTGAATAGAACATGTAAGAATGAACTTTAGCCATTGAATTCTACCATGCTGATATAGCGTGCATTATAGGGAAATAGAATGCCCTTCAAGCCAATCAGAAACAAGTATTCAACAATGCCTGGTATAATAAGCAATAAGCCCCAAGGGAGGTGCTATATGGCCAATATACCACAGCTAAGGACTGCCTGAGCTTGACCACTAAAAGTGCTAGAATACCCCCCAAAAATGAAATAGGTACTTTCCTCCCCAAATATTATGTAGGAATGACCCTTCCCATTACTTGATCACAAAATCTGATGTCTCACCTTGAAGGTTTAGTGAAAGTGATGTAGAAACAACACTGAGAAGCGAATTGGAATGTCTTCGGCTGGCCTCTTCTTCCCTGGCTGGATGCAGCTTTTCTGCAGCAATGGAGCACATGGGGGAGGTTCACGGTATTTAAATAGCTTCGGGGTGCCCGGTAGACATTGCGTGATTACATATGAATCATACCAGACCTGTCAGTGTTAAATGTCACGTCCATGCAGAGCAAATGTAATTGCTGTGCTCTTGGATGCGGTAGTGCGCGCCACGCTCGGTTAATGAGTCTCTGCAAAGACTATTCTGTGGTATTGACCAAGTGCATCATCAGAGGAATCCCTCCAGTAGCCCTACTTTACTCTTGAACGGTAGCCTTTTTATATAGTGTGAGGATGTCATTTTTGGGTCCATCTTGGGTTCTATTTCATCACACTGAAACCCAGTCACATCACATAAACAGAAAAATGGCACCAAACAAGAGATCCCAGGATGCCTCATACACATCATGTAGGCTGCACATCTTGTGTGATCCCTATTGTCTTTAATGCATTGTGCTCCAGTTTTGTAACCGGGGCTGCTGTAAACATCTAACACTATAACATGATCAGGGTTGGGGTGTACCCGATTACATGTAATCACATGTAATCAGTTACATGTAATTGAATTACACTAAAACTTGAACTGTAATCAGAGGCGTCATTGCCCATAGGGGGCACGTGCCCACTCAGATTTGTCCAGTTCAATGTATTTACTTTTAAATCTTGTTGCTGTTTCTCTGTAGTAATAATAGCCACCTAGAAAAATTAATGAAGTTGGTTTTAGCTAGCCCAGATTGAGAGATTGGGAACCAATCTCATTTCAAGATATCAATCAAGTTAGTGTAGCTAGCTTGTCTGACTGGCATGCCTGCTGGCAAGTTTGGTAGACTTTAGTAATGCAAACAATAACTAAATGTATTGAATAAGATACAAATAGTTCAAGAGGATACAAACAGCTCAAGAGGTATGCTTACATACGCAGGAAAATTGACAATTTTTTTTTACATACAATTAAGCATAATGAATATGGCTCTAGATTGCAGGAAAAAAACTGTTTCAGGTGTTTAAAAAATGCAAAAGTCTCTAACTGGCAGCCATGTAATCAGTTATGGTACCAGCAAAAATATTGTAATCAGATTACAGATCTTGCAATACTTTAAAATTCCGAAAGGATGTTTGCAACAAAAAAAACAACATTATGATGCATTTCTGTTTTCTCAATGACATTCAATTCAGTATGGAAAAAAGGCCCAAGTTTAAGTTTGCTCCACCTGAGTGAGTCTGACCACAAGTCAGAGAGCACTATGATGACACGTAAAATGCGTTTGATGGATCGTTTTTGTATTCTTCTACATCCTCTTACGCAGAAAGTAATAAGAGTACGTTACTGAGTTTGGGTAATCCAAAGGTTAGGTTACTGATTCAAATTTAGGGCAGGTAGCTAGTAATTGTAAACGATTACATTTAGAAAGCCTAGTCTACAACCCACTGCCCCACGTGATAAAATGGATAGAAAAGAGCAAGAGCCGTTGCAGAATCCCAATAGTTATAACAACACTATACATGGAATGTGTTGTACTTCCTTCTCTCATGATAATGTTTGTATGGGGGCTAATGACATGAGAGGTTTAGGATAACTGATTGTGTGGGGGACAGCTCATCTGCCACCTGTGATTCATAGCCTGCATCCCCCTTAAAGGGATGTGACTGAGTATAATCTAACTCAATGTCTCCCCCTTGTGACTTTTGCTTAGAAATGCAGTTGTCATCATTGAGTATGGGCACATGCACACAATAATATGATTATTGTGAATTGTCAGATGAATATAATAGTTTGATTTAAACGTTTACATGATTTGCACAAATAATGATTTCTATTATTCCTATTTAGGACACATCTGAAATCAGGTTACCTGATGATGGGACTGATAAATGCAGAAAAATCGGCAATCAAAATGAACATTCTGCCACAGCGACCATGTTATTTTTGGGAAGCCTTTTCGATAAAGTTTGTGTGTTAACATTATTTCTAAGATGCATTCTCTCAGGTTTTTCCCGAACTCACTTCACTCGCGTAAAAGAGGGAAGCTCGTGTTGCTGGTGCTAGCACATGCACAGAAATACACAGCTGGAAATGTTTACATGTCCTAGTAATTCGAAAGATTACCCAGAAAACCTGGCAGTGGTGGAAAAGCACCCAATTGTCATACTTGAGTAAAATTAAAGCTACGTAAATAGAAAATGACTCAAGTAAAAGTGAAATTCACCCAGTAAAATACTACTTGAGTAAAAGTCTAAAAGTACACTCTAAACTAAAAGTTACCTGGAGTATCCTTTAGAGGTTCTTCAAATTTAAACTGTGGGGGAACCCCTATAAGTTTTTCGAAGAACCATAACATTAGCTAGCTAGCTTATATACAAGCAAACCTGATATGTTTGATGCATGTTGCTAGCTTGCTTTCAATATTATTTCAACTCAAACTGGCTAGCTACTGTAAGATCCCTGCTAAATAATCAAGTCAACTAGCTATCTAGCAGTTTAGGGCTTTAGCTAACCTCCAAAAAGATGCCAACAAGCAACAACATTATTGTGTATTTTCTAGGGCAAAAATAACGATCATCAGATAAGGATGCAGTGGCCAGACACCAGTCCCGTTTCAGAGTAACGGAGGACATAACCACCATTTATAATGTAACCAGAGCTGTTTGTGTCTTGTATGTTGTAAGGAGGTGCTCCCCATCCATGGACTATCAATGGACTACTCTTGGGCCAGGGTGAGTAATGCCAATCAGTGTCATGCTGCTACATGTCCCTTGTGAATTAGCTGTGAATCATAATCTCTGGTTGGCTATGTTCAACCGTGTCTTTTATGTTGGCTTCCATGACTGTATGGTCACAGTCTTTCTCTCTCTCCCTCACTCTCGTTCTCTGTGATTGGAGCTGGGTTAGATCTGTAAGTCAGGCTCCTTCATGACCAGTATCTGTGATGAGAGGAGCCTGGAGCTGATGTACTGGCACTGGCAAACACCTCAAAAGGGACAAAAAGTGATTACTAATAAGATAGGACATCACAAGTGTTTAGTAATATCAGACCCAGAATCCCCTTTATTCGCCAAATACATTTGCATGTACAGGAACTTGACTCAATAAACAGAATTTACAGGCAGACAAACTGAATTTACAGACAAGGTAACACCACCGCATGTGTCACGAATACATGTGTCACTCATGTCTACCTCGATTTTCAACAGATGGAAGACAGGAGAGAGGATTTGGTCACGGAGTCCTCTGACTGAAAGACAGGTTGATACTGATGTCTGAATTGGGAAAGACCTCATACTCAGCATTCAAATTAGACAATTAGCCATTTGTACACACTGTATATAGACTTTCTTTTTTTCTATTGTGTTATTGACTGTACGCTTGTTTATTCCATGTGTAACTCTGTGTTGTTGTTTGTGTCGCACTGCTTTGCTTTATCTTGGCCAGGTCGCAGTTGTATATGAGAACTTGTTCTCAACTAGCTTACCTGGTTAAATAAAGGTGTAATCAAAAAGAAAGAAATAAAAAACCAAGACACATCTACTCCTTTTTATTGACTTTTTTGATCCGCCAGATTTCAGTAGCAGAGAGGTAGACGAAGCTGTTAAGGATTGAACTTTTTCTCTAAGTGGTTGCAAGGTGAAATTATTAGCTGATTTGGGTAAAAAGTTGTATGATTTCACGTAGCCACTGTCTTCTCTCTCCTCATAATTTTGGCCCTCAGTGTCGGTGAGTATCCTAGCAACGGTTCCATTTTGGAATCTCAATAATGACACAGAGAGCTGTTTTTAGAAGAGAGCAGGCGAGGGGTTACTTAAATTGCTCGCTTCCTAGAGAATAGTAGACCCGATTTTAAAAAACGTTTCGGATTTGACAAGCCGAGAAGTAGGGGAAGATGAAAACATATTTTTGTCTAACTTGTTAGTGGTCAAAACGGTAGTGAGTTGGAAAGTAATGAATTTACTTGCTTCTGAAATTATTAGAAAGAGACAGGTAATTGGCTATGAAAACAGCTCTAGTTACAGATTGGTATGCTCGATTTCAAATCCGATTTTTGTTTTGACAAGCAGAGAAGTAGGGAAAGATGTCATACCTTTGAACTTTTTTCTTTAACTTCTTCCATTAATGGTCAAAACGGCAGTTGTTTGGAAAATTTTAAAAGCAAGTGGTAATACAGTTACAAAAACAGCTGTACCGTAAGTTCTGTAGTGAATATAAATGAATAGCAGAATTGTTTTATTTATTTAACCAGACAAGTCAGTTAAGAACACATTCTTATTACAATGACAGCCTACTGGGGAACCTTGTCCGCTCAGGGATTCGATCCAGGAACATTTCAGTTACTGGCCCAATGCTCTAACCACTAGGCTACCTGCCGAAAAGTAGTTGAATATCCCATATTATATCTAACTTTTTGTCTAACTTGCTGATATAGTGGTCAAAACAGAAGTTGCATGCAAAAATGTTATTGATGCGATTACTTAAACTGCTGTAACTGTTGATCCGAATAAAAGCAAGATTTTCTTAAGTGACAATCATATAACTAAACAGAATGTGAGTGTGAAAGAGTCAGTGAGAGTATGCATGTGAAAATATATCTATTTTATATATATATATATATATATATATACACACAGTTGAAGTCGGAAGTTTACATACACCTTAGCCAAATACATTTAAAGTCAGTTTTTCACAATTCCTGACATTTAATCCAAGTACAACTTCCCTGTTTTAGGTCAGTTATGATCACCACTTTATTTTAAGAATGTGAAATGTCAGAATAATAGTAGAGAGAATGATTTATTTCAGCTTTTATTTCTTTCATCACAATTTCAGTGGGTCAGAAGTTTACATACACTCAATTAGTATTTGTAGGCCTCCTTGCTCGCACACACTTTTTCAGTTCTGCCCACAAATTTTCTCTAGGATTGAGGTCAGGGATTTGTGATGGCCACTCCAATACCTTGACTTTGTTGTTCTTAAGCCATTTTGCCACAACTTTGGAAGTATGCTTGGGGTCATTGTCCATTTGGAAGACCCATTTGCAACCAAGCTTTAACTTCCTGACTGATGTCTTGAGATGTTGCTTCAATATATCCACATAATTCTCCTGCCTCATGATGCCATCTATTTTGTGAAGTGCACCTGTCCCTCCTGCAGCAAAGCACCCCCACAACATGATGCTGCCACCCCCGTTCTTCACGGTTGGGATGGTGTTCCTCGGCTTGCAAGCCTCCCACTTTTCCCTCCAAACATACCGATGGTCATTATGGCCAAACAGTTCTATTTTTGTTTCATCAGACCAGAGGACATTTCTCCAAAAAGTACGATCTTTGTCCCCATGTGCATTTGCAAAACGTAGTCTGGCTTTTTTATGGCGGTTTTGGAGCAGTGGCTTCTTCCTTGCTGAGCGGCCTTTCAGGTTATGTCGATATAGGACTCGTTTTACGATGGATATACAGTTGAAGTCGGAAATTTACATACACTTATGTTGGAGTCATTAAAACTAATTTTTAAACCACTCCACAAATTTCTTGTTAACTTCTCTAGGGTACGTGGGACGGTAGCGTCCCACCTGGCCAACATCCAGTCAAATTGCAGAGCGCCAATTTCAAAAACAGAAATACTCATTATAAAAATTCATAAAACATACAAGTGTTATACATCGGCTTAAAGATGAACCTCTTGTTAATCCAACCACAGTGTCAGATTTCAAAAAGGCTTTACGGCGAAAGCATCCCATGCGATTATCTGAGAACAGCGCCCAGTAGACAAATAGAAGTTACAAAAGTCAGAAATAGCGATAAAATTAATCACTTACCTTTGATGATCTTCATATGGTTGCACTCACAAGACTCCCATTTACTCAATAAATGTTCGTTTTGTTCGATAAAGTCCCTCTTTATATTCAAAAACCTCCGTTTTGTTGGCGCGTTTCGTTCAGTAAACCACAGGCTTAAAACCTGTTGAGGACAGAGGGCGCTGTTTTCACTTTGGGGGAAAATCGTGCCAAATTTAAACGGCCTCGTACTCAATTCTTGCTCGTACAATATGCATATTATTATTACTATTGGATAGAAAACACTCTCTAGTTTCTAAAACCGTATGAATTTTATCTGTGAGTAAAACAGAACTCCTTTTGCAGCAAACTTCCTGACAGGAAGTGGAAAATCTGAAATGGATGCACTCTTCTAGGGGCTGCCTATTAAAGTCCTTGTTATTTATTAGTTTAGATGCACTTCATACGTCTTCCACTAGATGTCGACAAAGAGTGAAAGAAGAAATGGAGTGTGGCCTCGAATTATAGCTCTTGGCATGACGTGTCACCAGTTTCCTGTTTTCTGGAGAGCGCGAGGAGGCACCTGGATTTGCCTTCTGATAAGCTGACGTTATGGATGACTAATATCTCCGGCTTTGATTTTTATTTTTTAAATTTCATCCCCTTTTCCCCCCAATTTTCGTGGTATCCAATCGCTAGTAATTACTATCTTGTCTCATCGCTACAACTCCCGTACGGGCTCGGGAGAGACGAAGGTCGAAAGCCATGCGTCCTCCGAAGCACAACCCAACCAAGCCGCACTGCTTCTTTAACACAGCGCGCCTCCAACCCGGAAGCCAGCCGCACCAATGTGTCGGAGGAAACACCGTGCACCTGGCCCCCCTTGGTTAGCGTGCACTGCGCCCAGCCCGCCACAGGAGTCGCTGGAGCGCAATGAGACAAGGATATCCCTACCGGCCAAACCCTCCCTAACCCGGACGACGCTATGCCAATTGTGCGTCGCCCCACGGACCTCCCGGTCGCGGCCGGCTACGACAGAGCCTGGGGGCGAACCCAGAGACTCTGGTGGCGCAGTTAGCATTGCGATGCAGTGCCCTAGACCACTGTGCCACCCGGGAGGCCTGCGGCTTTGATTTTATTTGATACATGTAACAATATCATCGTAAAGTATGTTTTTTCAATATAGTTTAATCAGATTATTTAAATATTTTCGGGAGTTTTGCCGTGTTCCGTTCTCTTCCGTTTGTTGACATGGAGAGATTCGCGCCACTTGGCAAGTGTGCTTGCTAAATCGAGAGGGAAAAAGGCCGTTCTAAATCCAAACAACGATTGTTACCAACAAAGGACCCCTTGTACAACATTCTGATGAAAGATCAGCAAAACTAGGACCCATTTTATGATGCTATTTCATATATCTGTCGAACATGTTGTACTAGTCGTTTGCACCCAGCTTTTGGGTACTCTCTCGCTATAACTAAGCTGTATGTCGTAATGAAGTTATTTTTAGAATTCTAACACGGCGATTGCATTAAGAACTAGTGTATCTATCATTTCCTATACAACATGTATTTTTTAGTTATGTTTATGAATAGTCATTTGGTCAGAATGTGTGTGTCAGAAAAAAAATCCGGACGTTGTGGGAAAAAGATGCTACCTTAGCACAATGTATAACCACTGATTTCAGCTCTAAATATGCACATTTTCGAACAAAACATAAGTGTATGTATAACCTGATGTTATAGGACTGTCATCTGATGAACCTTATCAAGGTTAGTCAAAAATTATATATCTTTTGCTGGTTTGTCACAATCGCTAACTTTTACTGCTGGTAAATGGCTTGTGTTTCTGGCTATTGTGGTAAGCTAATATAATGCTATATTGTGTTTTCGCTGTAAAACACTTAAGAAATCGGAAATATTTGCTGGATTCACAAGATGCTTGTCTTTCATTTGCTGTACACTATGTATTTTTCAGAAATGTTTTATGATGAGTATTTAGGTATTTGACGTTGGTGTCTGTAATTATTCTGTCTGCTTTCGGTGCAATTTCTGATTGTAGCTGCAATGTAAACTATGATTTATACCTGAAATATGCACATTTTTCGAACAAAACATAGATTTATTGAATAACATGTTATAAGACTGTCATCTGATGAAGTTGTTTGTTGGTTAGTTTGGTTGGTTCTTGGTTAGTTAGGTTGGCTTTGTGCATGCTACCTGTGCTGTGAAAAATGTCTGTCCTTTTTTGTATTTGGTGGTGAGCTAACATAAATATACGTGGTGTTTTCGCTGTAAAACATTTTAAAAATCGGACATGTACACATCTTGTGAATCCAGCCAACCTTTCATTTGCTGTATTGGACTTGTTAATGTGTGGAAGTTAAATATTTCTAAAAAATATATTTTGAATTTCGCGCTCTGCCTTTTCAGTGGAATGTGGGAGAAGTTCTGCTGGCGGAACGCCTGAGCAGTACAGGTTAAAGGCAGTCACAACAGGCAGACGAAAAATCCAAAAAGTATCAGTAAAGTTCATAGAAACATGTCAAACGATGTTTATAATCAATCCTCAGGTTGTTTTTAGTCATAATAATCAATAATATTCGTCAACATAAAAGGAGAACAAGAAAGGCGCGCGAAACAGCTCTGGGGATTTTCCCAGACCACTCATTCAGAGTCGTCTTACTCCCTCATTTGTCAGAAAACAAGCCTGAAACAATTTCTAAAGACTGTTGACATCTAGTGGAAGCCACAGGAAGTGGAATTTGAGTCCTAAGTCTAAGGAATCTATATAGGCAGTCAATGGAAAACTACACAAAAAAAAATCCCACTTCCTGGATGGATTTTTCTCAGGTTTTCAACTGACATATCAGTTCTGTTATACTCAAAGACATTATTTTAACCGTTTTGGAAAATTTAGAGTGTTTTCTATCCAAATCTACCAATTATTGTCAGCGTGTGCGCAACTGGTCGAAAGAAGTCAGGTGCAGGAGTGCAGAGATGAGTGAACAGGCACACTTTAATCAGGTATAGGAAAAACAGCCGGACGCAACTGCGTCACAACATTCCGGCCCAAGGAAAAAGCGATAGCGCACAAATTACACAAACTGGTACAAAATACAAAACCACGGGGTACAATAATACCCGGCGCAAAATCAGCCTTAAGCATCACACACGTAACGACCGAACAATACCACACACAGACATGGGGGGGAACAGAGAAAAATATAAACGTAGAGTAATGAGGGGATGTACACCAGGTGTGCAGGAAAACAAGACAAAACAAAACAAATGGAAAATGAAAAGGTGGAGCGGCGATGGCTAGAAGACCGGTGACGTCGACCGCCGAACGCCACCCGAACAAGGAGAGGGACCGACTTCGGCGGGAGTCGCTACAATTATATGCATATCCTAGCTTCTGGGCCTGAGAAACAGGCAGTTTACTTTGGGCACGCTTTTCATCCGGAGGTGAAAATAGTGCCCCCTACCCAAGTGAGGTTAACAAACTATAGCTTTGGCAAGTCGGTTAGGACATCTACTTGTGCATGACATAAGTCATTTTTCCGACAATTGTTTACAGACAATTTCACTTATAATTCACTGTATCACAATTCCAGTTGGTCAGAAGTTTACATACACTAAGTTGACTGTGCCTTTAAACAGCTTAGAATATTCCAGAAAATGATATCATGGCTTTAGAAGCTTCTGATAGGCTGATTGACATCATTTGAGTCAATTGGAAGTGTACCTGTGGATGTAGGCCTACCTTCAAACTCAGTGCCTATTTGCTTGACATCATGGGAAAATCAAAGGAAATCAGCCAAGACATCAGAAGAAATTGTAGACCTGTCACAACCGTTGTGTAAATTATTAGACCAAGGTGCAGCGTGAGTAGAGTTCCACATTTTAATAATAGTGAAACTTCCAAAAACAACAAAGATATAACGATCGTGAAACATGTAGCGCACATAGGCACTCAGGTGGGAAAAAGGACACACTAAGTATGATCCCCAATTAGAGGTAACGATTCTCAGCTGCCTCCAATTGGGAACCATACACACACACACCAATATAGAAACACAAAACCTAGAAACCCACACAGTCACAACCTGACCTAAAACACCATGGAGAACCCAGACGGCGCTCTATGGTCAGGGCGTGACAGTGTCCCCCCACCCCCCCCCCCAAAGGTGCGGACTCTGACCGCAAACCCTGAAACTAGATGGGGAGGGTTAGGGTGGGCAACTAGCGTCAGTGGCGGCTCCGATGAGGGACGTAGCACCCGCTCAGACGACGGATCCGGCCATGGAGCCGGGCTGAACGCCGTGCCCGGACTGGGCACCGGCGCAGAGGAAGGCTCTGGCCATGGAGCGGGACTGGACGCCGTGCCTGGACTGAACACCGGCGCAGAGGAAGGCTCCGGACATGGAGCGGGACTGGACGCCGTACCCTGGACTGGGCATCGGCGCAGTGGAAGGCTCTGGCCATAGCACCGGCGCAGGAAGCTCCAGGCCGTGGACCGTCACTGGAAGCTCCGGGCCGTGGACCGTCACTGGAGTCCCGGACCGTATACAGTCACTTGAGGCTCTGGACTGTGAACCGTCGCTGGAAGCTATGGACTGTGAACCGTCGCTGGAAGCTCTGGACTGTGAACCGTCGCTGGAAGCTCTGGACTGTGAACTGTCGCTGGAGTCTCCGGACCGTGGACAGTCGCTGGAGGCTCTGGACTGTGAACTGTCGCTGGAGTCTCCGGACCGTGGACAGTCGCTGGAGGCTCTGAACTGTGAACCGTCGCTTGAAGCTCTGGACTGTGAACCGTCACTGGAAGCTCTGGACTGAACCATCACTGGAGGTACCGGGCTGGGAAGGCCCACTGGAGGCCTGGTGCGTGGAGCCGGCACAGGTTTCACCGGACTGATGACACGCTCCTCAAAACGCCTGCACTGCAGCATACTCCTAGCCAACATCTCTCTCCGAGACACCACCAAAACAACCGCTATGTGGATGTCGGCTAAAGCGGACGTGATTGAATAGAGCCCCAAGCGAGGGAGAGTGTGCATGTGGGTACACATGCATGTGATAAATACCTGTATCACCTGTCGTGACCGGTGTAGCAGATACAGGGGCAAACTGCAGCTGTGAAGACTGTGGTTGAGCTAATAGGGGTGTCAAATCTAAAAGAGAGAGGAACAATTTTCTTAAGTTAAAATAATTACAGAACAAAACAGAGTGAGTGATTCAGTAAACGTGTGTTTGATAATTATCTGGGCCACATCACACTGCTTCAGGTCTACAAGCCTCTGGAAGTTCCAGCGTGCCATTCCAGGCCTGGAACAGGTTGGTGGAAAGACAGTTACCTCTCACCCACTGAGCGGGTTGGCAGATCTGAAAAATGGGCACAATATAATTTGAATGACAAAGCCTTGACTACACACTAACCTAAACAGAACAGACTATGGAAGGTGCACAGTAGTATAGAGCCATGACTACATGGAACTCTATTCAA
Organism: Salvelinus fontinalis; assembly: GCF_029448725.1. NCBI lineage: Eukaryota > Metazoa > Chordata > Actinopteri > Salmoniformes > Salmonidae > Salvelinus > Salvelinus fontinalis. The sequence goes on along the minus strand of NC_074676.1, from coordinate 2,961,499 downwards.
CATTAAGAAACTCATGCAAGCAGTCAAATTTGATTTAAAAAACAGATAAAAATACACCTTATGGGACAGCGGGGACTGTGAAGAGACACATGCATACACACAATAACATACGCACGTGTACACACACGTACACAAGGATTTTGTCGTTGTAGATATGTGGTAGTAGAGTAGTGGCCTGAGGGCACACACTTAATGTGTTGTGAATGTATTGTAATGTTTTTAAAATTGCATAACTGCCTTAATTTTGCTGGACTCGAAGAAGAGTAACTGCTGTCTTGGCAGCAGCTAATGGGGATCCATAATAAATACAATAAAACAAATGAATTAAGATTGGGTGTGTATGTCTGGCAACCCACACAGCAGACTTCATTTTCCCAACTGCTCATTGTACTTGCCCTTGCAATCTGATGTGTGTGTGTGTTCTGTGCTATTATGACTCAGAAGTCTCAACCTGACCACATCACTGTAGTAGGCCATTCAGTGATTAGCTTGGGAAAAATTACTATCAACAGTGTACATTAAAAAGTATATCCAATATTTAGATCTGGATTGACAAGTAGGCTAAACCATGTGAAGTTACAAACCTCTAGGGCTTAGTCTACACTCAAGTTAAATAAAGGATGCTGGACATGAGCTCTAAGACCATGCCTCAGGACTACCTGGCCGGACGACTCCTGGCTGTCCCTTTCTCCAGTCCACCTAGTCATGCTGCTGATCCAGTCTCTGCCGTTTCTGTCTGCAGCTATGGAACCCTGACCTGCTCAAGGCTCACCGGAGATACTACCTTGTCCCAGACCCGCTGTTTGATCCTGTCTCTCTCTACCGGACCTACTGTCTCAACCTCTAAATGCTCAGCTATGAAGAGTCAACTGGCATTTACTCCTGAGGTGCTGAACTATTGCACCCTCTATAAACCTCTGTTATTTGTTACCGCTGGTCATCTATGAATGTTTAAACATCTTGAAGAATAATCTGGCTAAATGTCTGGCCACCCCTTAGAGCCTGGTTCCTCTCTAGGTTTCTTCTACATCTGCACTGCTTGCTCTTTGGGGTTTTAGGCTGGGTATCTGTATTAGCACTTTGTGATAACTGCTGATGTAAAAGGGGCTTTATATAATACATTTGATAGATTGCTTGTATATGCTTCTTTTCATGTCAGTAAATCTAAACAGGACATTGAGTTGTCTTATTTTCTCAATAGGAAGTTGTACCTTAAGCAAACACTTTTTCCTAGTCTTTCCCGCTCGGGACAGGGTGCTTCAGGTTTGGCAATGGAGGGCCTAGAGAATTGGAATATTAACAATAATTAGTGTCCACATTTATGAATGAAATTCAATATGGGTTTGCTGTGTATCGCATCTGATTGAGAATTGCTGATGGTATAGTGTATATGTCTATTTTCTTTTGAAAATCTGCCACCAAACCACACAATTCTATCTAGCGAGAGTGCACACAACCATTAGCTTATTTTACCAAGTCAAAAATAACATAATTTTGTCAAGGGAGCCAACGAATAACAACGACGCTAGCTACTGCACCCCATATCAACCAACTTGCCAACTAGTAGTGAGAAGGCTATATTGTCAATCAGTAATACTGTAACGTTAATTCTTGCCTACTGTACATCTCAATATTATCCACCTAGCTAGCTAGTGATAGCTTAGCTAGCTCCAAAGAAACAACCAATGAATGACAACAGGCTTTAAAAAAAAATATCTATCTAGCTTGTATGATTGCATGTAAAAACAACTTTACAGATGATTACAAAGTTAGAAAACAAAGTTGACTTACCAGTATGCTGCTCTCTCGGGAACCCAAACCGGCTGCGCGCGTGCGCCATCGTGCATAACTTTATTTTGCCTCACCACACCAAACGCGATCACGACACGCAGGTTAAAATATCAAAACAAACTCTGAACCAATTACATTAATTTGGGGACAGGTCAAAAGCATTACACACTTATGGCAATTTAGCTAGCTAGCTTGCACTTGCTAGCTAATTTGTACTATTTAGCTAGCTTGCTGTTGCTACCTACTTTGTCCTGGGATATAAACATTGAGTTGTTATTTTACCTTAAATGCACAAGGTCCTCTACTCGTGCACGCCAACGAGCGTCTGAGTTGCCAAGCGCTAAAATAGAAGTCAGTTATTTTTCTGATGCAGCTTGCGCTGCAAGTCCTGCCTCTCCCATCTCCTCATTGGTTATAGAAGCAGGTACGCACATGCCAACTCCTCAAGACGAACGAGGTCGGTGGCGGAAATCCACCTAATTTATGAAAGTTGCCAATCGCAATATAAAGTCAAGAGAAGTAAAAGCCTAGGAGGAGAGATGACTAGAAACGATGCTGAACTAGCGGCATGGTAGAGAGGGCCTAAAACATGACTTTTGGCCAAGTTCAGGAAAATCTGCTCAAAAATATGTTTCAAATTTAAATTTGTGACCCAGAAACGGTGTCTCCCGTCATGCTGAACTAGCGGCATGGTGGAGAGGGCCTAAAACATGATTTTCGGACATGTTCATGAAAAACTGCTCAAAAATATATGTTTCAAATTCGTGACCCAAAAACAGTGTCTTCCGTCATGCTGAAACAGCAGCATGGTGGAGAAGGCATAAAACATGACCATGTTCATGTAAAACTGCTCAAAAATATGTAAAAAAAATTGGACCCAGAAACGGTGTCACCCGTCATTCTGAACTAGCGGCATGGTGGAGAGGGCCTAAAACATAACTTTCAGCCATGTTCATGAAAAACTGCTCAAAAATACATTTCAAATTTGTGACACAGAAAAGGTGTCTCCCGTCATGCTGAATTAGCGGCATGGTGGAGAGGGCCTAAAACATGACTATCAGCTATGTTCATTAAAAACCACTCAAAAATATATTTCAAATTCGTGACTCAGAAAGAAAAAAAATCACAAGATAATTATTTACAAGTTAATGGCAAGCTAATTACAGAAAATAGCTTACGGTTGTGTCACGCTCTGACCATAGAGAGCCCTCGGGGTTCTCTATGGTGTTTTAGGTCAGGGTGTGACTGGGGGGTTTTCTAGGTATTGTGTTTCTATGTTGGTGTGTGTGTATGGTTCCCAATTGGAGGCAGCTGATATCGTTACCTCTAATTGGGGATCATACTTAGTGTGTTCCTTTTCCCACCTGCGATTTGGGATATTGTTTTGTATGTGTGCTACGTATTTCACATCGTTATATCTTTGTTTCGTTTTTTAAAGTTTCACAAGCATTAAAATGTGGAACTCTACTCACGCTGCGCCTTGGTCCAATTATTTATGTGACGATTGTGACAGAATATCCCACCATTACAGGACCAAGCAGCGTGCCAAGGAGGTGAAGGAGAGTTGGACATGGGAAGAGATACTGGGTGACGGATGTGGTGGTTGAGGGATAGGGTCTTAAGGTAGACAAACATACATATTTCTGTCCAAATACCTTTCACAATTGCCTCATACAACCTTTGGATTGCTGCCATTGAGGTCTGATTCATCATACCACTGTGACGACAAAATGTTATCCTTCTTCATCTTGCTGAGGAGTAGCAGGGGGTACACTCCTACCTTGTGGAACCTATGTACCTGGAATCATTCATGACAAAATAACTTCAGGAAACACAACAAATATCAGTCAAAGAATGACATTTAGATTTACAGTCTTAAATGACACAATGAGACAACAACAAATAAGTGCATAGGGCCGATCATATCCCTAAACAAGAAATGTAGAACTCTTTTTAGAGGAAAACATAATAAAGCTTACCAGCGTGTTTGCTTTATTAACCAAGGTTGCATATCTTCCATGTTTCATTGTCTTATTTGCCCATTCATCTGTAGCTTTCATTTTTTGTGCCTCGTACTTGACCTTTAGCTGTATTGTCACACCACAGAACTTGCACTTCTTTGATGCTACTCCTGTTGATGTGTTACAACTAGGACACAGCTTACGGCTGGAGCCAGGGGCCATTCTGCATGAAAGGTGGATACGAAAATGTCAGAAAGAATAGCCTTATACACATAACTTTGACTGATGGAATGCACCAGGGAGGTCCACTCTGGCAATGGGCTTGAATTAACAAGGAGAACTAGAGATTGTGAGATAAAAACTATACTAACAATAGCAATTAATGAAGAGAGTTTGGCCAACTAAGGAGCTGATGTTGAGTTCACATGAAACATCAAGCCCTGACCCTTCTCAAACCCACTAAAGAAGTGCTGTGTGTGTGTTTGAAGGTGACATGGGTTTCAATGACTCAATCATATGGGTCCGATCTGATAATGGACCTCGCCTAGTAATAAAACTAAGCCTGAGGCTTTAACATGCCACACTGTAACGTAATGTGTCATACTAACTGTTGACTACTATTGTAACCTCGATGTAGGCTACCTGCCATGCCAATGGGAAGAAAGCTGAGTTAAAAGAGAAAAAGTTTCCACTTACTTAAAATGCAGCCAGAGGATAGATCAAGAGATCTGTACAAAGAGGATGTATAGGAAGAAAGAGAGAGATAGATAGAGAGACTAAAGGTGTCAGCCGTAGGTCTGAGTGGTCTGAAGAGAAGGATGGTAGGTGTGAAGGGTCTTTATTTGAAGCTGCAAAGTAAAGAGAATAGAACAAGTTTTGAATTGCATTTCACAGCTGTATATGTAGGATACTTATTTTTATTTTTAAATGTAACTGAGCATTAAAATGTACTTAATTTGTAAGTGGATTACATCGCAAAGAATACAGGTGGTGTATAAAAATGTAAAGAATGTGAATGATGGATAACAAGATGACCATTCACTGTGGATGGGAGCATTGCTGTCTGGTGGTTCCAATTCATCCATTGTTTGGAATTGTTTTCTCCACAAGATCTAAAACTGTCTAATTTAGAAAGACATTGCAAAGACAAGTTGAACTAGCTCTATTAGGCAGGGGTTTCAAACTCATTCCACAGAGGGCCGAGTGTCTGCTAGTTTTTTTTTCCATTTTTTTTTCCATTTCAATGAACACCTGGACAACCTAACCTGGACAACTTAACCAGGTGAGGGGAGTTCCTTAGTCGTTTGTGACCTTCATTTATCAATCAAGGGTGGGGCAAAAACCTGCAGACACTCAGACCTCCCATGGTAGGAGTTTGACACGTGGATTAAAGTAATTAACCACTCAAACGAGTTTAATCAGGTGTGTAGATGTTGCCCAGAACAAAACCCTGCGCCCACCATGAAACTCCATAGACTGTAGCCTAGCTCGCTAGCTAGCTAGCTGAAACTGTTGAGTAGGCTTATAGCTAAGATTTTGATTGAAAACCTTGACAGATCAGTGAAAATGCATAGTGGATTGAGAAATGTCGTAAAAAGCAATAAATCAATCTCCATAACATTACATACTAGCGATTAGAACCACATGGTTTATTTGCATACTTCACTTACCGGGAAAGAGAATGATGGCATGGGAGGATCGGGTACGTTCCAAGTTGTCTTCTTTGTTGAAGTCATGATGCGCATTTGTTTTGTAGGTCAAATTTACACAGATTCTGCACAGAATAAGAATATACATTCAAACTGCCTGGAAAAGCGTTTCTTAGATTCATTTAATTTTATATTCTTATATAAACTGAACAACACAGAAAGTAACCTCCTCTGCAGCCAATTGTGTTGACGAGCTGGAACGCGCTCCGCATTACATTGGGTTGAAGTTGCATATGTACAGTACTGATCTTGGGTCAGTTTTCCGTTATTTTCTCGTACGACTTGGGGAGAGAAAGCAACATCACCCGCAAGGGTTTTGATCGGCCAAAATATGTTTTCTGACTGCAATGAGCACAACACCCACAAATAATAAGTGAAATCAAGCATAGAAAACAGTATTTGCCATTGATAATGTATTTAAATGTTCCCTGGAAAATATCCCAAAGAGTGCCATTACTTGGAGTAATCTCTGAACAGTTTCAAAATGCCTACTTGTTGAATATCATCTTGTCTGCGGCAAATAAATGTATCGGAAGAGTGGAGTGGAAGATTAAATGCATTTCTTTCAATGGAAAAATCACCCATAAAATAAATCTGAAGACAGGTGTAGGCTATGTATGTAGGCTGCTATTACACATACTAATGCCTCGTTCAGGTACTATCGGAGTACTCGGGAATTCCTAGTTCCGACTGGGAAGTTTCACTTGAATGACCCTCCAAATAGGAATTACAAGTGGGAAATTAGAAAATGATGTGGCCAATCTTATTGGTTTAAGAATTGTTCAGACTTCAAAAGCACTTGAACACAATCATGTCGGAGTTACAACTTCCCATTTTCCCATTTCCCACGAGAAAGTGAAGCCAGCATAATACTGCATTCAAGTGCTAGTCGGTACTAGGAAACTGACATTTCTGACTTGCTAACTGGTTGAACGCGTTACAGTAGCCTAAGTATATAACATGAGTGACATGACCGTAATAATAATTCATGGAAAGGCCTTGGAAAGGCCATAAGTGTAAGCCAACATAATTTATTATTTTACATTAACCTGTTTACCATGCATTATGAAGAAAATTGTGTAATTTAGGCTCCACGAAATATATAATGGGTTATGAAGAAAATCGTGTACGGTTGCCTACATGACAAAAAGGCCTTCTGATTACAAGTGCACCAGTATCCAAAGTATTAAGCGAAATCAAGCACAGAAAACAGCATTGGCATTAATAAAACAATATTTCCCACGAATGAAGTCGCACGTAAATGTGCGTCTTTTCTCAAAAATTCTGTTCAGCAAGTCTAAAACAGTACATATAGGCATACAACGACACATTTTAAAACATTCTTAAACAAAGACAACATTTCCGTATATTCATAACGTTGAATTAGCCATTAAGAAGAACAAAAATGAAATATGAATTATCACGTCGATATGGTTGTTGCAAAGGCTTGTGTAGCCTACTGGTTAAATTTGTGTATTTTCGCACGAATTAAGAAGCACATAAATTCGTGTCTTTTCCCAGACAAAAACGCACAAAAACGCACGAAATGTGCTGAAATGCATTATGTAAATATATGCACGAATTGATTGTGAGACTGTGTTGCGACCCACAGTGAATGAATCGCTGCCATATCATCCCTTACGGCCAATCCCGACTCCTCCCGTTATTCACATATAGAAAATAGTCTATGATTGTAGTTATGACATGGGTGTGACGTAGTCCCATGGTCCCTTTATATACTCCACTCTTGCACACCTCACACCATTCAAGTTGAACTGACTTACTTTCATACAGAACTCAATGAACTACTGTGCGTGAAACTGCTGCTTTACTACTCACCAGCATCATTTCTCAAAAAGTGACATTATTCTCTAAGCCTATCTATTAAGAAGCAGAAACTACATTTGTCAAGCCACTGCCAATTAACAACCAGTGACCGGCTGTAAATCGGACTGTAAATCGGACCATTTAATTCATCATTGTCCTGCCTAACAAGAAGTGGCTTCTTCACATCCGAAAAGTCTTCGGGAAACATTTTCTTAAACTCATCCCTCTTAAATGTTTAACTTTTACCACAGCGAATAGTGCGCACGCTTGGCATCGACACGCGAAACTTTTTTGCAGATAATTTCACACATCGGTCTATCTTTCGGTATAAAAATCCACACACAGAAACCGCCACCATGTCAAGCAATAATGCACATTACTATGACTACAGCCATCCACCACAGTACTACCGGGGCACTGACAACTCTGAAGGGGACGAGGAAGACGAGATGCCGGCTACAGAGAAGGACCTTGCCGAGGATGCGCCATGGAAGAAAATACAACAGAACACTTTTACCAGGTGGTGCAATGAGCACCTCAAGTGCATCAACAAGAGCATCACTGACTTGCAGAAGGATGTTGGCGACGGTTTAAAGCTGATCGGGCTCCTGGAAGTTCTGAGTCAGAAGAAGATGTACAGAAAGCACCACAATAGGCCCAACTTCAGACAGATGAAACTGGAAAATGTGTCGGTGGCTCTTGAATTCTTGGACAGGGAACACATCAAGTTGGTATCTATTGGTAAGGGATAATTAAGCTTTTGGGGCAATTCTTTATTTATTGTTATTCATCTTTGAGAGAGAGGGGGAGAGAGAGGCGAGAGAGAAGGAGAGGGAGTTCAATCAAACTCCAGTGCATAATCGGGACAGAGGGAATAACAGAACAGAACAATACATGTGCCTATTTATTTTAACAAAATATATCAAAAATAATAGCTTTTTTACTGATTCCTAAATCTATTTTCTTTAGGTTACAATATAGACTCTACAGAAATGAATTCATCAATTATTAATTAATCAATGGATAATACATTCATTATAGACTGTGAGTGTCATTTCACAAAATATTTGTACTTTACATAATACACAGTGGAGTAATAACATGTGTTTACACATTAGTGGATCTTGGATTGTCGACCACATATTATTGAGAGACCAATTTGAATCATTCAGCTGAGTGACTAAACATCCATCCACACTGCAGTATTATGGCACCTCTGTAAATCCAGTTTGCAGTAGAGGTGTGTGGGTAAAATCACAGATGAAGCCAAGCCAAGCCAGTAAAAAATACATATTAGCTTGTGATAATTGGGTTGTTTGCTCTATAACCCATTCGTTCATACGCCAACGTGACATACAATAAGGCCTAGACAACAAAAAGACAAGTCACACATTGGCAGAATAAATTGAACAACACGTACGTTTGTTTCATCACACAACTGGAGAGCAGTCCATGAAGCAAATATTGCACATACCAAACAGTTATATCACCTGCAGTATGGTCAGGCAAGATTTAGAACCACAGAGTTACCGCAAGTCAGCACAAAGACAACAGGAGCAATGCCTCCGCTATTCCAGCACCATTTCATCTTAAACATTTAAACATCATCAAATCAACAAGACTATATATGCTTAGTTTAATACACTGAAAACACACTTAAAGGTACCAAAAACAATTTAGTCAAATCAATGTTGCTAAAAATCATGTGGCTGTCCATGGCACTGATTTCTGTGTGTGTATGTTTGTGTGCATGTGTTTGTGTTTGTGTTTGTGTGCGTGTGTGTGTGTGTGTGTGTGTGTGTGTGTGTGTGTGTGTGTGTGCAGGTAAAACAAAAACAAACTACTTGTAGACTAGGCCATCATCCTCTCGTTCATGTTGGCAAAATGGTCTATGGTTTTGTCATACAGTACACTTTCAGTTTTATTTGTCATAGGCTACCAAGCTAAAAGGCTTGCTAGCCTAAATTCCTCGCATGGGCAACAATGAACCAGCTAAACAGACAGACACACCCACAACACACACACCCCTCTCACTCTGCACTCACTCCGCACCTCATAATCACACTGGCTGAAGGTCAGAGGAGTCAGGCCAAGGGTTCGAGAGACAGGAAATGGGTTTACGTCGACAGCCACTAACTCCACGGCCTGCTTAACACTAAAGTAGCCTGGTGGTCCCAGATCAGTTAGGGCTGCATAGCCAAATCCTATGTTCATTGTTTTGTAGATCAGAGGAATTATGAGAAAGATGATAGGAGTTGGCTATCATACAAAACTGATCTAGGACCAGTCTAGCTGAACAGTGGGTGCATGGCCAGAATCCTCCTGGGATGGTGTTGGTTATGAGGTGAGGTTTAGGCTGGCTGCAAGCATGTGCGATGTGTTAGGGATAATCATAGAGGTATTCTGTTCAAAGAGGTAGCTAAACCCTGGGATGAGTGATTGATTGAGGCATAGATTGCTGAACCTTGGACTATGTGGACCCTGGACTCCCTTAGCAGCAGCTACTAGCTAGACATAGACACATACAGTACTTCCAGTGGGTAGAGCTGGTTGCAATAATGTCATTCTATACTGGCCAGGTTGTGTACTGGTTGAATAAGCAGGGGGCAAACTTAGCAGTAGCTTTAGATAAACAGTTATCTCGGTTAACCCAGAACTAATGCACAATAGTCAGTCGACGAGAGACTAGGTAAACAGAGATACTGAACAGTAGCCTAAGTGTATGTATGAGGTAAGAGGGCATCCTGGACATGTTGGCGTCATACCTGCGAACATTCAAACAAGTTTTAACGTATAAGCCAATTTAAATAATTGACCCAGTTGCACGTGATCAAAAGCTGTTCCCATCATGCAACCTGGTAAATGTAGCCCAATGCTAACGTCACCAGGTAGCTGTGATTATATCCGGTTCAAACTCAATATTAACCAATTAGAATCACTGACGTAATTGGAAGGGATAGAACACTTTACCACGAGAGCGTCCTTAACAGCAGTCATACTGTCAGGCCCTGACCATAGTTTGTTTTGTATGTTTATATGTTTTGTTTGGTCAGGGTGTGATCTGAGTGGGCATTCTATGTTGTTTGTCTAGTTTGTCTATTTCTATGTGTTTGGCCTGATATGGTTCTCAATCAGAGGCAGGTGTTTGTCGTTGTCTCTGATTGGGAGCCATATTTAGGTAGCCTGTTTTGTATTGTGGTTTGTGGGTGATTGTTCCTGTTTCTGTCTTTGTTCACCATACCCAGTGCGGCCTATTCCACCTCGCCGCACTGGCATGGCTACGGTGAGCATTCAGCCAGGTAGGGTTGGGCAGGCTCGGTGCTCGAGACCTGTAGAGCGCCTCCACGGTCCGGTCTATCCGGTGCCTTCTCCACGCACCAGCTTTCCTGTGGCAGCCCCACGCACCAGCTCTCCTGTGGCAGCCCCACGCACCAGCCCACCAGTTCCGGCACCACATACCAGGCCTCCAGTTCCAGCACCCCGCACTCGCCCTGAGGTGCATGAATGAATACTCACCACGCTGCGTATTGGTCCGATATCTCCTACTCCTCCTCAGACGAGGAGGGCGAAGACAGCCGTTACACAGACGGCATCATCTGCGAATGAACGTTTTTAAAAAACGTTTAGCTGACAGATTAGCTGACAGTGTTGCAAGCCTGGCTTCTGGCGATTTTTGCTATTTGCTGCAAGTTCGAATACCAGCAGAGATGTAGGTTTTTTCTTTTGAAATGTAGAATTACATTTATTGTGTGAGCATGTTGAGAAGAGAAGTGCATCCAAAATACATTTACTGAGAAGCTTCTTGTTGGAATTCCACTTGCAGACCGACATAAATAATCGTTGCTACTTCAGTACAGGCTATATTACACAGACGTGTAGGGCTACATTTACATGTACAACCAACGTTTTATACACATTTTTATAATCATCCGCTTCGTCGCATATGCGTGGACCAGCAGTGAACAGTGTTTTCCTTCACAAAAATGCTTGAAATTCTTTAGCAGTGTTTCACCATGAAAGCAGTTATGAATACAGTACATGACAGGACACATGGCTCTCGACCTTCGCCTCCCCCGAGTCCATATGGGAGTTGAATTATTTGGACAAGACTGTAACTACTAATAAAAAGTACAAAAAAAAATATATATATAAAAAATTAGAAAGGCTTTCTTCTGGCATCTCTACCATGATTGGTGGAGTTCTGCACAGATGGTTGTCCTTCTGGAAGGTTCTCGCATCTCCACAGAGGAACTCTGGAGCACTGTCACCTCCCTGACCAAGGCACTTCTCCCCCGATTGCTCAGTTTGGCCGGGCAGCCAGCTCTAGGAAGAGTCTTGGTGGTTCCAAACTTCTTCCATTTAAGAATGATGGAGGCCACTCTGTTCTTGGGGACCTTCAATGCTGCAGAAATGTTTTGGTACCCTTCCCCAGATCTGAGCCTTGACACAATCTTGTCTCTGCGGACAAGTCCTTCATGGCTTGGTTTTTGCTCTGACATGCATTGTCAACTGTGGGACCTTATATAGACAGGTGTGTGCCTTTCCAAATCATGTCAAATTAATTTAATTTACCACCAGGTGGACTCCAATCACGTTGTAGAAACATCTCAAGGATGGTCAATGGGAACAGGATGCACCTGAGCTCAATTTTGAGTCTAATAGCAAAGGGTCTGAATACCTATGTAAATAAGGTATTTGCAACAATTTCCAAAAACCTGTTCTCGCTTTGTCAGAATGGGGTATTGTGTGTAAATTGATGACGATTTTTTTTTTTTTTTTTATATATTTACATTTCAGAATAAGGCTGTAACATAACAAAATGTGGAAAAAGGGAAGGGTTCTGAAAACTTTCCGAATGCACTTTATAGCGTTTAGCAACAAAGAATAGAATATAATCTATGAATTATACATCTGAGAACAGCAATATTTCACACACACATAAATGTACCCATAAGTAATCATTTTTGATGAAAACAAATGTGAAAAATTGGTGAATATAGCGTTTTGGAAAGAAACTCTTCATAGTGACATATTGAGTCATTTCAATATTGATGTGTCACAAAGACACAGACAGAGGGTTTTTGTTTAGAAGGAAATATGCCCTTAACTGTAGTTGACTGCTGAAGAGACACCCAACAAATGAGACATGAAAAGTGCTCTTTATTAAGCACCTTGGCTAGTTATTTCTTTAATTTTGTCTACTGTACAGTATGTTTACATAACCATCTTATGATATGATAAGGGTTAGGACTATGAGAAGCCTAGCTAGCGTTTTCCAGACTCACATTTCACTAAGTAGATGGGTTATTAAACCCATGACACTGGTGACTGATTTCTCTCCCCACACGGCGCAATGAAATTCCTAGTGTGACCGCCGATTTGAGCGGGTAATTGTGAAGGGCATGGGCGTGTGTGTCGTGATGCCCGGGGGTACTCTCTATGGAGAGCGATGGACCTCATGCCTCTGGAATGTCCCAACGTCCTGCAGTATAGTGTCAGCAAAGAAGTTAGGGGTCAATCACACAATGCCCACAAAGTGTGTGTGTTGGGGAGTGGCAGGCGGAGAAGGTGTTTATACTTCAGTCTGACAGAAACGGGACTCGATAACGGCAGCGTTGTCATTCCTCTCCTGACGCCAGCCTCTTGAGGCTTGCTGCAGCAACACAAAGTGAACAGTGAAAACAAACCATGAAATAACTTTTCTGTGGTTGTCACAGCAACTGAGTACGTGATACTGAGTATGTGTCACTGGCACACACCTTTTGATAGGTGGTGATAGGCAGTATTAAAACAACATCAAACCAAACAACCCTCCTGCCTGTTGAGCTTGAAAACCCAGGCAGCGGTGCAGTTCTTGACACAAATCGATGCGCCTGGCACCCCGTTCAAAGGCACTTCAATCTTTTGTCTTGCCCATTCCCTTCCTGAATGGCACACATACACAGTAATCCATGTATTGTATACGCAATGTATATTCCTCTATATTTTTTACTACAAAACATAGAAACCTGCCATGTTCACATATGCTGATGTTGGGCTGGTGCTGTAGATGATGATTATGAAGTTGAAAAATGGCCCTTATATATACAGTTGAAGTCGGAAGTTTACATACACTTAGGTTGGAGTCATTAAAACTCGTTTTTCAACCACTCCACAAATTTCTTGTTAACAAACTATAGTTTTGGCAAGTTGGTTAGGACATCTATTTTGTGCATGACACAAGTAATTTTTCCAACAATGGTTTACAGACAGATTATTTCACTTACAATTCACTGTATCACAATTCCAGTGGGACAGGAGTTTACTTACACTAAATTGACTGTGTCTTTAAACAGCTTGTAAAATTGAAGAAAATTATGTCATGGCTTTAGAAGCTTCTAAAGGGCTAATTGACGTCATTTGGGTCAATTGGAGGTGTATCTGTGGATGTATTTCAAGACCGACCTTCAAACTCAGTGCCTCTTTGCTTGACATCACGGGAAAATCAAAAGAAATCAGTCAAGACCTCAGAAAAAAAAAATGTAGACCTCCACAAATTTTGTTCATCCTTGGGAGCAATTTCCAAACACCTGAAGGTACCACATTCATCTGTACAAACAATAGCATGCAAGTATAAACACCATGGGACCATGCGGCAGTCATACCGCTCAGGAAGGAGACTAAATGACTACTATCTCCTAGAGATGAACGTACTTTGGTGCGTAAAGTTCAAATCAATCCCAGAACAACAGCAAAAGACCTTGTGAAGATTCTGGAGGAAACCGGTACAAAAGCATCTATATCCACAGTAAAACGAGTCCTATAACGACATAACCTGAAAGGCTGCTCAGCAAGGAAGAAGCAACTGCTCCAAAACCGCTACTGCACATGGGGACAAAGATTGTACTTTTTGGAGCAATGTCCTCTGGTCTGGTGAAACAAAAACTGTTTGGCCATAATGACCATCATTATGTTTGGAGGAAAAAGGGGGAGGCTTGCAAGCCAAAGAATACCATCCCAACCGTGAAGCACGGGGGTGGCAGCATCATGTTGTGGGGGTGCTTTGCTGCAGGAGGGACTGGTGCACTTCACAAAATTGATGTCAGGAAAATTATGTGGATATATTGAAGCAACATCTCAAGACATTAGTCAGGAAGTTAAAGGTTGGTCGTAAATGGGCCTCTTTATTGTCCTACTACTTAGTTCATCTACCTGGATTTATCTCACACTAAGATAACTTATTTTCCAAAAGTACTTTCAAATCAATTGAAATACAAGTGCTGTTGACTTAGGGAAGGATTCCATATCAACATACTGTATGTCCTCAGCTGTTGAGCCCAACCATGCCCCATTGTCTGTATGTGGAATACCAGGGATACTCAGTCACTCTTGTGTTGGAGAGGAGTGTCTGGGGTGGGGTGGGGTGGGGTGAGAGAGTGGAAGTCAGGTCAGACTTGATAGATGTGATAGTAAGTCGCTCTGGATAAGAGCGTCTGCTAAATGACTCAAATGTAGACGTAATCACAAGGCCATTTTGTTTATCTAAAGACTCAGATAGAATCAGATACCAAACAGTCAATTTGGCCTGAGAAAAAGCCATACACATAACATTGCTTCTTAACATGATGAATGGGAACTCAAATCTGATTCTAGGTCTGTGTTTCTCTCCCCTCCAGACTCCAAGGCCATCGTGGACGGGAACCTGAAGTTGATCCTGGGTCTGATCTGGACTCTGATCTTGCACTACTCCATCTCCATGCCCATGTGGGAGGACGGGGATGATGAGGAGGCCAAGGAACTGACCCCCAAGCAGAGGCTGCTGGGCTGGATCCAGAACAAGGTGCCTGAGCTGCCCATCAACAACTTCCACCGTGACTGGAGGGACGGCAAGGCCCTAGGAGCCCTGGTAGACAACTGTGCCCCTGGTTAGTACATGTGGATTTCATGTTGCCCGTATATGTCCTCAGGACACACCTCCCTGACAGACACAGCACTCTCTCATGGGAAATTTAGTTCCTGGTAGGATAACATCTCTTCATCAGAACCCAATTACATACAAAACATCACAAATGCTCAAGATATCAATTTCTGGTCGAGGCAGGAATACTAACATCTCGCAACGTTGAAGATAACAATTTCAATTTGAGGCAGAAATGTATATAACATCTTGGAATGTTCAATATACACATTTTTGGTAGACAGAAAATCAAAAAAAAAATTGTATTCATTTTTACACCTTTTTCTCCCCAATTTCATGGTATCCAATTGGTAGTCATAGTCTTGTCTCATCGCTGCAACTCCCGTACGGACTCGGAGAGGCAAAGGTCGAGAGCCATGCATCCTCCGGAACACAACCCAACCAAGCCGCACTGCTTCTTGACACAATGCACATCCAACCCGGAAGCCAGCCGCACCAATGTGTCGGAAGAAACACCGTACACCTGGCGACCGTGTCAGCGTGCATGCGCCCGGCCCCCCACAGGAGTTGTGATGTGACAAGGACATCCCTGCCAACCAAACCCTCACCTAACCCGGACAACGCTGGGCCAATTGTGCACCGCCCCGTGGGTCTCCCGGTCGCAGCCGGCTGCGACATACCCTGGACTCGAACCAGGATCTCTAGTGTCACAGCTAGCAACTGCGATGCAGTCCCTTAGACCACTGCGCCACTCGGGAGCCCCGAGCGACAGAAATTCTATGTAACATCTCGGGATGTTCAAGATACCGATTTCCCTAACTGTGCCCCTGGTAAGAACTGACTCGGGAACAGTTTAGTGCTAGTTAATGTGACTAACGGAGAATGGTAGATCCCTGGTAAGTGCTGTGCCAGGTCATTTCATCTTCCATCAGACACATGTGTGGGAAGTTACTGTGGGGAGATGTCAGTGTCAGCTATGAGTCAGTTGTTGTGTTCGATATGGTATTGCTTACACAGCCTGGCAATGGCAGTGGGCCTCGTTGGCCCTGTTTAGCCAGTGGGACAGAGCGAGAGAGTGGAGAGAGAGGAATACAGAGTGACAGAGACAAGGACAGAGAGAGAAGGTGGGAGAGAGAAGAGAGAGAGAGAGTGATTGAAAAATCAACAGAGCGAGAGAGGAGAGAAAGAGCTCTAGTACGTTCCTACCAGCTGTCCCAGACGAAGTGAAGTAGCTCTCTTCAGCCTCCCCTCACAACACCCCCAAATTTGGGCACGATTCCTCTTTATCTGTCAAGGAAGATGTCCTTATATGCTTGGCATGGCGTTAAAAAGCAGGCCGTTCTGTGCTAGAGATTGATGGCACGAGGATAAGCATTGGAGCAGGAGTGGAGATTCACAGAGATGACTCGTTGACTTGAAACGCCTCCAATTTGACCAGAAGTTACTGCACACTCTGACCCTCTGACATGAAGCTTTAAAATGTCTAATTTTTGAGTTACAGGAGGAGTCTAGAATACTGTGGTTGAATGTTTACATGACTTAGAAAGCCTGACGTGATACAGCGACTTTCAGACACCTAACGAGCTACCTAACGAGCTTGGGGTCACTTAGAAATGTCCTTGTTGCCCATGAAAACATACATGAAATGAGTTGCAAAATGAATAGGAAATGAAGTCAAGACATTGACAAGGTTATAAATAATGATTTTTAATTGAAATAATAATTGTCCTTCAAACTTTGCTTTTGTCAAATAATCCTCCATTTGCAGCAATTGCAGCCTTGCAGAGACCTTTGGCATTCTAGTTGTCAATTTGTTGAGGTAATCGGAAGAGATTTCACCCCGTGCTTCCTGAAGCAACTCCCACAAGTTGGATTGGCTTGATAGGCACTTCTTACGTACCATACGGTCAAGCTGCTCCCACAACTGCTCAATAAGGTTGAGATCTGGTGACTGTGCTGGCCACTCCATTAAGAACACCAGCTGACTGCTTTTTCCCTAAATAGTTATTGCATAGTTTGGAGCTGTGCTTTGGGTCATTGTCGTGTTGTTGGAGAAAATTGGCTCCAATTAAGCGCTGTCCACAGGGTATGGCATGGCATTGCAAAATGGAGTGATAGCCTTCCTTCTTCAAGATCCCTTTTACCCTGTACAAATCTACCACTTTACCACCACTAAAGCACCCCCAGACCATCACAATGCCTCCACCATGCTTGACAGATGGCGTCAAGTACTCCTCTAGCATCTTTTGAAAAATTCTGCGTCTCGCGAATGTTCTTCTTCGTGATCCGAACACCTCAAATGTAGATTTGTCTGTTATGTCTGTTATGGACAAATTTAGATTTGTCCATCACACTTTTTTCCAATCTTCCTCTGTCTGGTGTCTGTGTTATTTTACCCTTAATCCTTTCTTTTTATTGGCCAGTCTGAGATATGGCTTTTTCTTTGCAACTCTGCCTAGAAGGCCAAGATCCCAGAGTCGCCTCTTCAATTTGGATGTTGAGACTGGTGTTTTGCGGGTACTATTTAATGAAGCTGCCAGTTGAGGACATGTGATGCGCCGGTTTCACAAACTAGACACTCTAATGTACTGTCCTCTTGCTCAGTTGTGCACCGGGGCCTCCCAGTCCTCTTTCTATTCTCGTTAGGGCCAGTTTGTGCTGTTCTGTGAAGGGAGTAGTACACAGTGTTGTACCAGATCTTCAGTTTCTTGTCAATTTGTCGCATGGAATAGCCTTCACTTCTCAGAACAAGAATAGACTGACAAGTTTCAGAACAAAGTTCTGTTTCTGGCCATTTTGAGCCTGTAATCAAACCCACAAATGCTGACGCTCCAGATACTCAACTAGTCTAAAGAAGGACAGTTTTATTGCTTCTTTAATCAGAACAACAGTTTTCAGCTATGCTAACATCATTGCAAAAGGGTTTACTAAAGATCAATTAGCCTTTTAAAATGATAAACTTGGATTAGCTAACACAATGTACCATTGGAACACAGGAGTGATGGTTGCTGATAACGGGCCTCTGTACGCCTATGTAGATATTCCATCAAAAATCAGCCATTTCCAGCTACAATAGTCATTTACAACATTAACAATGTCTACACTGTATTTCTCATTAATTTGATGTTATTTTAATGGACAAAAATTTAGCTTTTCTTTCAAAAACAAGGACATTTCTAAGTGACCCCAAACTTTTGAACGGTAGTGTATTTATACTTAACAGACTTATTGTTTTGGTACAGCTAGAGAAATCAGGTAGAACAAGAGTCGTCCCCTCCTTTGTTTGAGAAAGTATTTCTCGTGTATCCCTGACAATATTCCAGCGCCAGATCAATGTAATGTAAACGTTTAAACGTCACGATGATGTTAGAGTAACACAGCAGCTCCACGGTGTCAGTAATAACGACATACTAGACTCCCGTTGAGCTCTGGGTTCTTTGAGTCAGCGAACTCACTGCATTGATAAAAGATAGTTAAGCATTAGCAGCACAAGGCACATCATTTATGGCCTCCTGAGTGGCGGGCACTGCCTCGCAGTGCTAGAGGCGTCACTACAGACCCGGATTTGATCCCGGGTGTATCATAACCGGCCGTGATCGGGAGTCCAATAGGGAGGCGCACAATTGCCCTAGCGTCGTCCCTGTTAGGGGAGGGTTTGGATGGGGTAGGCCGTCATTGTGCATGAGAATTTGTTCTTAACTGACTTACCTAGTTAAATAAAGGTACTTAAAAGAAATACAAAAATAAGCACATAGAAATAGAATTACATTGCGGTCCACACATCGTAGACCCATTGACTTGAATGGGAATGCTAATTCTAGTAAGTCTATTTCTAGTGTTTAGCCTGTTTGCTTTAGCCCTCGGTGTCCGACAGGGAAAGTGAAAGGACGTCTGTTGCTTTAGTTGTTTTGATATTGAAGCCCTTCCATCAAGGAATAGTTAAACATCTTTCTAAACTGACTGGAGGAGAGCAGCATGGGTAAATACATGGTCTCACAGGGTGGTAGGGTGTCAGTAGTAATTAGTAGGAGTGTAGTAATGATGACAATCTTAATTCTTTCTGTTACCAGATAAGACACTTATGCAATTGTTAGAGGATGCCATCTTAACCCTGAGAGGAAGCCATCTTAATCCACTCTAAAACCCCCGTCACTTCCTCCTTTCTCCCTCTCTACTTCTCTCCCGTCGTTTCCCTCTCTCTTTCCCTGTAGGTCTGTGCCCTGACTGGCAGGCCTGGGACCCTAGCCAGCCTGTGGAGAACGCCAGAGAGGCTATGCAGCAGGCTGACAACTGGCTGGGCGTTCCCCAGGTAAGACACACTACTCTGGGGACTACTGTCCACGGAAAGCCCCTTGAGGCTTGTCAAATTTGCAGTTGAACATGTTCAAATCACATGTTCAAATGCAAGTTCACATGTGAAAGTAAATCACATGTGAAAATCTAATTTGCAGTTTCACATGTAAGAAAACTCCACGTGAAAATCTCACTTTCACATGTGGAATTGCAAGTTCAAATGTAGTGATAAAATAGCGTTATTATCCTCACATGTGAAAAGGGGGTGTTAACATGTTGCAGTAGCAATGTTACAGTATGTAATGCCATTCTGGAAGAAGGTAACTTAGACTCTTCGAGTATAATAATTAAGGTGCTTTAAAAATAATAATTTCTTATTTCTGAGCCAGTGTTACTCAATATTCTTGTAATGCTTTTTGTATAAGAAATCTTAAATTACAGCTCAATTTGAGCAAATTATGAATTTGCGATTAATTGTGATTAATCACAGCAGATCCTGCGATAAAGTCAATTACATGTTTTTATCGTTTGACAGCCCTAGTTGACATAAAAAGATAAAAATGCACATGTGAAAGTGTAGTGGACATGAGTCGGTCATGGTTCTTCATGGTCATGTGATGAAGTAGGCCCGCCTGCAACTTCAGAATTTTGTTCCTTTTGTTCGCATGGTCAAGACATTGGCTTTTCCTGTGGGAGACCCGGGTTCTAATCCCGGCAGTTACAAAAGCACACATGAGAAATGTAAAATATCACACGTGAAATGTGAAACCACATACAGGTGAAGTCGGAAGTTTACATACACTTAGGTTGGAGTCAGGCTAGGGTCCTTTTTTCTCAATTTCCGCCTGACTGACATGCCCAAAGTAAACTGCCTGTTGCTCATGCCCTGAAGCCAGGATATGCATATAATTGGTACCATTGGAAAGAAGACACTTTGAAGTTTGTAGAATGTTTTTAATAATGTAAGAGACTATAACACAATAGATATGGTAGGAGAAAATCCAAAGAAAAACCAGAGAGCCCATGCTCTTAAAATGGAAAGTATAGGGAAATAATTGAATCTATCTCCCACAATTCCTATGGCGTCCACTGGGTGTCAGCACTCAATGTTCAAGGTTTCAGGCTTGTTTCTTCCAAAACGAGTAAGAAAAATGAGTTTTACTACAGGGACACGGTCTTGGAAATGCGTGTATGTGCGCGCGATGAAGAGGAGACACATTGAACATACTTCTTTCCGTTTGAATTATTATAGTTTGATTACATTTTAGGATATCTGAGGAGTCAATAGAAAAGAATTTTGACTTGTTTTAACAAAGTTTAGCGGTAGATTTTTGGATTCCTTTCTCTGCATGTTGAACGAGTGGATTAATCAAATCGATGGCACCAACTGAACAGACTTTTTGGGATATAAATGGGCCAAAATTCACCCAACTTATTGTGGGAAGCTTGTGGAAGGCTACCCAAAACGTTTGACCCAAGTTAAACAATTTAATGGCAATGCTACCAAATACTAATTGAGTGTATGTAAACTTCTGACCCACTGGGAATGTGATGAAAGAAATAAAAGCTGAAATAAATATTTCTCCTCTACTAGTGAAAATGTCACGTGATTTTTTTATTTGTCGATTTTTTTTCAATTATGTTAATTTTTTCATAGGATTTGTTCACGTGTTCACACATGTCCGAAAACCACGTGTTTTTTCACGTGATTTATTACGTTTTTTTTGTAGCTGCACGATGTGGAGCTAGTGAATGTAATGCTATGGATGTTTTAGTGAACAGAGGGACAATACATGGCAAGGTTTCACGTTGTCTACTATGTTTCACTTTTACTGTAGTTTAATTTGTTTGAGTGTTGAGCAGGTGCATGATTATAGCATATTATAGATTTATATGCTGAGATGTAGATTTGGCAAATTAAATTCCAATACTGACACTGTCAGATGTACTATTTGAGTGCTTGTTTATCTACTTGTTCACTTGTTTATCTGATACAACACATGCATAGTCTCAGTGAAGCAGGGCCATTCGTGACATGGCATCACCCTAGGGTGTGATTCATGCTGAGATGGCCTCGGGTGTATATCGAGCTGGCCTAGGTTATACTGTATTGAGCTGGCCTCGGGTGTGTATCGTAGTGAGAGATAAGGCCAAAGGTATGTGTCTTGGATTCCCAGGTCCCAGGCCTAGGGGGCTGAATTCTCCCCGGGCTGAGGGCTGTCTTGTGAGATGTAGATGAGGTGTGGGAGAGGGCTTGGCTCTGGGCTAAGTCATGGCTTACTGAGGCCGCCGTGCTGAACCCTGCTGTACTGGGGTCAAGAAATTTACACCACACTGTGATACGGCCAAAAAAACAGGGAGGGAGGGAGATAGTGGAGGAGGAGGGAGTCCATGAAATAGAATAGAAATAGTATCTATGCAATGTGGAAATGTGCCTTATCATTGGTTTACAGAACACATAAACAATAGAGACATCAAATGTATTTTATGTCTGTCTGTTATGTCTATGTCCTCAATAAACAAATGTCTACCCTTTGCCAAGTAGACAGACTATCTACTAGGCCTACTAAGTAATTTAGTCCTGTATCGATTTCTTAAAAACTATTTACAGTAAAGACCAGATAACAATCCTCTTTAAGGGTAAATACAGATGTGCTTTGACCTATGCTTCCCATGGGGCAAAATGGTTTAAGTCAAGTAAGACAATTGTGGCTATATTGACCCCTAACCCAATGTTTCCCAACCATTTTTTTTTGTTTTTATGTGGCACACCTAAAATGTTCCTATTAATTAATTTAGTGGTAATGACCTCCTTCTTGGCAGATCCATACTGCAAATCCTCTATTTTCAGTGACAAATATTTTTTTACAGATTAAATAGGGTTCATTTGAACTATTCTCATAGTTCTTTACTCACGAAGATTAATTTGTGTGTACCTCTTTAAGAGTGTCCCGTGAATCCCCACTAGGAAGATATTTGTTTAGCTCTGGTAAAAAAAAAGTAATTTAATTTTGAACGTTTTGAGCTACAGACGAGCGGTTTTGTGCATCGGGGTGCAATCACGGACACAAAGTGTGTGTTTTGTTTCAGCTAAGCCTAATCAGACTTGCCTGTGTTAATGGTGCTCACAGGCTAAGTAAAATGATAGCCTACAAATCACTTTGCTCATGATGCGCTCCCCTCAAATGATAATGTAACAACAGTCTGAGCGCACCAGACTTGAAACAGTGATACAGATGTAACCATGTACCATTCAATGTATTATCTGAGTGGCACTGTTGCTCCCAAGTCAAAATTCCATATGCATTCCACAGGTCACGTTTATAAGTGAGTGTTCCAAAAAATTAACAAGATCAGGAAAACTTTTGCGGCACACCTGAGTTCCTCAAGGCACCGGATAAAAAATCACTTCCCTAACCCATGACTTTCTGCTTGTTGACTAGGTGAGTAACTTTTCACACTCTCCTTGTGGCCTAGGTGATCAACCCTGAGGAGATTGTAGATCCGGAAGTGGATGAACAGTCCGTGATGACTTACCTGTCCCAGTTCCCTAAGTCTAAACTGAGTTCTGGCGCTCCCCTCAAACCTAAAGGGGTTCAGCTGTACCCCAAAAAAGCCAAGTCTTACGGACCAGGTGGGTACCACTGGGATAGGGACCATACTTTACCACAGTGGTGAGTTGAATCTAGCACTGATTTAGTAGATAAAGAAAGTTTTACTTGCGATAGTTGTGAGGTTGTTTTACCTACTGTAGTTGAATGCACTTGGGAAAAAAGCATCTGCCCAATGACTAAAGTAATGTAAGTGAATCAGGATCTCTGATAAGCAGAATGTATTGTTTCATATACTGCCCATAGACTCAAACACATTTAACTGTCACGACTTCCGCCGAAGTCGGTTCCTCTCCTTGTTCGGGCTGCGTTCGGCGGTTGACGTCACCGGTCTTCTAGCCATCGCCGATCCACCTGTCATTTTCCATTTGTTTTGTCTTGTTTTCCCACACACCTGGTTTACATTCCCTCATTACTTGTCATGCATATAACCCTCTGTTCCCCCCATGTCTGTGTGTGGAATTGTTTGTTGTAAAGTGTTTGTGCACTATGACTGGTTCGCGACGGGTTATTTTGTCCCATATTTTGTTGTTCTGGGTGCCGTTGGTTTTGCTTATTAAACTGCTCCGGTTTTTACCCAGTTCTGCTCTCCTGCGCCTTACTTCCCTGCAGCCAGTCATGCACTTCTTACACTAACTCTCTATTTTACACATATTTTTCTAACTATAAATTCTGCTGGAAATTCGTGAACATTGTACAATGAAGTAATCTTCCTCTCTCTCCCATAGGTATTGAGGCAAATGGTAACATGGTTCTGAAGCCAGCAGTGTTCACAGTGGAAACTCTGGAGGCAGGTCAGGCTGAGGTGCTGGTGTATGTCATTGATCCTGAGGGACACACTGAGGAGGCTAAGGTGGTCTTCAACAACGACAAGAACAGGACCCACACCGTCATTTACATCCCCAAGGTTGAGGGCGCCCACAAGGTAACTGATCACTACCATCAATATCCCATATAGATTTATTTTACTTAACTTTACATTCTTACTTTACTTGACTTTACTATACACACATCTCATCATCACAATGTACTACTAGCCCATTGAAACTCTTTAAAGGAAAACTTAAAGGCCCAATGCAGTCAATATGTATTTTCCCCCTATTTTGTATCATATTGTACAACAGCTGATGAAACTAACACTGTAAAAGTGTGAAAAGATTTGATCAGTGTTATTTCCTGATAGCTGCTGGTTGAAAATACAATCTACACAGGACCTTCTAATCACCAGGTTTGCATGGGTGGCAGTTTCAGCTTTCCATGGTGACATCACCATGCAGTAAATTGGTTAATAAACCAATAACAAAGTCCAAACCTCTGCCAATAACAGCTAATTTTCACACCGCTCCCAAATTTTGCCAATGTAAATCTATTACAGTAAGCTAATTAATTGTTACACAGAAATTATTTGAAATATATATATTTTTTAAGTCTGTATTGGGCCTTTAAAGGAACATTTTACTGGTTCTTTCCTCAGGTGAAAGTGCTGTTTGCTGGGCAGGATATTGATAAGAGCCCCTACACAGTGAACGTGGCCAAGGCCATAGGTGATCCCAACAAGGTCCAGGCCAGAGGACCAGGGCTGGAAGCTACCGGCAACATGGTCAACAAACCCACCTACTTTGACATCTACACTGCAGGTAAGGAGTGGGGACACAGAGGTCAAGGAACACATTAGTAGCAGTGATCAGATGAGTTCCTTGCAAAACTGCTAAAACTAGAGAAGGAATTTACTGTGAGGGCCTAACGTTTCCTTGTTTTGATCACTTGGTTGGTTAACAGTGTTTTGATTGGTCTCTTCCTGTTATCCTGTCCAGGTGCTGGTAACGGTGATGTGACCGTTGTCATCGTGGACCCTGAGGGGAAGAAAGACACGGTGAAACTGATCTTGGAAAACAAGGGGGACAGTGTTTTCCGTTGCACCTACCGGCCCATGTTGGAAGGCCCCCACACCATCCATATCCTGTTTGCCGGTCAGGAGATCCTTAAGAGCCCCTTCAAGGTTCAAATCACAGAGGGTAAGTTAGCACTGAGCCAACTGTCACGACACAAATCACTGTTATTGGCACTACTGTTGCATTGTGTCATTCCGTTGTTGATCTATCACTCGCTAGTTTCACAGTTATTTCAATCACTCGCCGCAGCCAACATGTCGCCACGATGACCAGTCAGTGCTATGTTGAAGTTAAACCAACTTCCTGTCTGTGATGTTTCGCTCCTCCCTCTATCGTGGGTCCTCTTCCAGTTCAGATAAATCCCCAGTCTGCATTCACCTCTCCCTGTGGGGAGAAGGGCCCAGAGGACAAGAAGGGTGGTGTCCCTACCCTCAGAGGCAAAAAGTGTAGACCAAGTTAGTATGGGTTGTCTAGGTGGAGGCCTGCGCCCGTTGGTATGCTAGCCGGGCCCCACTATACCTATGTCCTGTGCCCTATGCCATTTTCCCGATGCCCTGTATGCTTCCTGTGGCCCTCTGAGGGCCAAGAAAGAGTGCCTTGCTTGGGCGGTTGCTACCCTGCCTGTGGCAGCTTGGTGTTGGATACAGATATCTCATACATTTCTATTATGTAGCAAAGTGAATGTTCTTGACTAGTAGGAAACTTTCCAGGAAAGTGATTTTAGTCTCAGTGAGTCACTGCTTCCCAGATTGCATTATGAAATGTTTCATTTTTAAATGTTTTGGCTTGTTGTGTTTCCTTCATTTGGGTTAGTCTTCATAGGTTTGATTGCTTCAA
Source organism: Salvelinus fontinalis (assembly GCF_029448725.1). NCBI lineage: Eukaryota > Metazoa > Chordata > Actinopteri > Salmoniformes > Salmonidae > Salvelinus > Salvelinus fontinalis. Next base: position 2,935,681 of record NC_074676.1, on the reverse strand, counting down.
TCTTTTAAGTGTAACCAAGCCTGCAATCAATGTTTCTAGTAGACTGAAATGTTGTTACGTCAGTTGTTGCATGGAAGCTCCATTCGTTTCTTCATGCTGCAACCAATACATGGTTGTATTGATATACAGTACTTGTCAAGTTTGGACACACCTACTCATTCAAGGGTTTTTCTTTATTTGTACTATTTTCTACATTGTAGAGTAATAGTGGAGACATCAAAACTATGAAATAACACATATGGAATCATATAGTAACTCAAAAAGTGTTAAACAAATCTAAATATATTTTATATTTTTCATTCTTCAAAGTAGCCACCCTTTGCATTGATGACAGCTTTGCACACTCTTGGCATTCTCTCAACCAGCTTCATGAGGAATGCTTTTACAACAGTCTTGAAGGAGTTCCCACATATGCAGAGCACTTGTTAGCTGCTTTTCCTTCACTCTGCGGTCCAACTCATCCCAAACCATCGTAATTGGGTTGAGGTCGGTGATTGTGGAGGCCAGGTCATCTGATGCAGCACTCCATCACTCTCTTTCTTGGTCAAATAGCCCTTACGTTTTGGGTCATTGTCCTGTTGAAAGACAAATGATAAGCGCAAACCAGATGGGATGGCGTATCACTTCTCTATACCACCCCTACCTTGGCACAACACAACTGATTTGCTCAAATGCATTGAGAAGGAAGGAAATTCCACAAAGTAACTTTTAAGGCGGCACACCTTTTAATTGAAATGCATTCCAGGTGACTACTTCATGAAGCTGGTTGAGAGAATGCCAAGAGTTTGCAAAGCTGTCAGCAAGGCAAAGGGTGGCTACTTTGAAGAATCTCAAATATAAAACACTTTTTGGTTACTACATGATTTCATGTGTTATTTCATAGTTTTGATGTCTTCACTAGTATTCGACAATGTAGAAAATAGTACAAAAAGAAAAACCCTGGAATGAGTAGGTGTGTCCAAACTTTTGACTGGTAATATATGTGTATTATACAATGTGAGTGTACTGCATTCAGAATTGTGATATTCCTATACTGCATTGTGTCAAAGTTCAAAGCTAGCATCCTATGGAATTAATTGACTGATTATGTTCGTTGACCTTAATAATGAAAGTCATTATAGCATCTTGCCTGCATCATGTTTGCATACGACATTGTATCGTATGCGAATGCTCCTGCCAGCTCCATTTGGTCATACACTGCTAGGTTAGTCTGTCAGTCTGTCAGTCGGTGTACCACTCTCCTTAACCACCCCTTTCCTTCTCTCCAGCCATCAATGCCGACACGTGTCGTGCCACGGGCCGAGGCCTTCAGCCAAAAGGGGCGAGGGTCAAGGAGGTGGCAGACTTCAAGGTGTTCACCAAGGGAGCTGGCAACGGAGAGCTCAACGTCTCAGTGACTGGGCCATGTGGAGATGAGGAGCCAGTGAAAGTAAAAGATGTTGGTGATGGTGTCTATGAATGTGAATATCTTCCTAACCAGACTGGTAAATACACCGTCCACATCACCTGGGGAGGACAGCCCATCCCACACAGGTAAGGACTTTCAATAAGCCGTTTTAAATGCTTAGAAATGTGTAGAAATGCTTATTAATTATAATGCTTTTTTAATGTTCGATTAGTGTTTGTTAATGATTCTCATTAATAATAGCATATAAAGTATTTATAAAGTTATCATAATGTGTTTACTACACTTCCCAATGTCCAGCACCTACATAGTCTACTGCAACACGTCTCTTTCAGCCCCTTCGATGTGGAGGTGAGTGAGGTGTCAGGCCCTCAGAAGGTGAGAGCCTGGGGTTCTGGTCTGGTGACCGGCCGGGTGGGCAAGTCGGCTGACTTCGTGGTGGAGGCCATCGGCACGGAAGTGGGAACTCTGGGTAAGTCAAGACATGAGGGACATGGGGCATTATGGGTAGTTGAACAAGTAGAGTAATGGATTAGATGACAGTAACAAAATCAAACTTCTTTAGTGGAATTTATCTTGACATTTTCTAAGAAAAGGCACATTACTTCTTCTTTATAGTCACAAGTACAGTTGGTGTTCTAACAGGTGTGCAGAGGAAAATGACTTATAGGCCTCTTGAGTGATCGGGAGACTAAAGTCAAACGTTCTCTCTCCAGGCTTCTCTATCGAGGGACCATCCCAGGCTAAGATAGAGTGTGATGATAAGGGTGACGGCTCCTGCGATGTCCGCTATTGGCCCACTGAGCCAGATGACTACGCTGTCCATGTCATATGTGATGACGAAGACATCAAGGACAGCCCCTTCATGGCACACATCCTCTCTGCAACCAATGACTGCTTCCCTGAGAAGGTTAGCTCCTCCCACCACACCAGCCTAGCTCCACCCTTACAGGAGTAGTTTTTATGACACACAGATGTACAAACAAACACACACAAATGTAATTGTACCTCTATGCAACACATTAATGTTTACCTCTCTGTTGCAGGTGAAAGCTTTCGGTCCAGGCCTGGAGCCCATAGTGGTCATCGTAAACAAACCAGCAGAGTTCACCATCGATGCCCGCGGGGCTGGCAACGGCCATCTGAAGATCTACGCCAAGGATACAGAGGGCGTCACCATCGACATTAAGATCACTGATAAGGGAGACGGGACCTTCTTGTGTGTGTACGTCCCCATTAAGCCCATCAAACACACCATCCTCATCACCTGGGGAGATGTCAACGTGCCCAACAGCCCCTTCAGGGTGAGTAGGACCGACCCACTGAGATTTGAACCCGGGATCTCCTGTGTGTCACTAAACCGTGTTAGCCCACTGAGCTAAAGCCTAGGCATTAGGTAAAGGACGGGGAGCCAATACAAGTCTTCAGGTCTCAGACAAGTGTACATAAGCCCAGCCAGCGTACTCTTATTTAGGGATAATGATACTCCACTAGAAATGGATATGAGTACTTTAGGTAGCAACAATAGTGTTGTGTGTCAAGTGTTGCCTCTGTCTGAATAACACTGTGTGTTTCTGTGTGTATAGGTGATTGTTGGAGAGGGCTGCCACCCAGACAAGGTCAAGGTGTATGGTCCAAGAGTGGAGAAGACAGGACTCAAGGCCAACGAGCCCAACTTCTTCACTGTGGACTGCGCAGAGGCTGGACAAGGTATGTGTGTTAATAGGAAATACTACTCAAAGTGTTCTTTTTCTTCTTCCTGTAGAGAATCCTGTAGGGTTCCAGGTATAACATTTTCACCCTGTTAGAACCCTTTTAAAACCGTTTCTTCCATAGAGAAGGCAGTTTATTTACATTTTATTTAACCTTGATTTAACTAGGCAAGTCAAATTCTTACGACGACGCTGGGCCAATTGTGCGCCGCCATATGGACGAGCATCGTCTTGCACTTGTTCTGCCAATACCAACCTAACTTTAGTGCCTGCAACGGTAAAAGATCAGAAAGTGATTGATACTGATAGGCACAGTATAATGAGATTTCTTCATATGTAGATATACATATCTATTGACCTCCCACAGGAGACATCAGCATTGGGATCAAGTGTGCTCCAGGAGTGGTGAGTCCAGCCGAGGCTGACATCGACTTTGACATTATCAAGAACGACAATGACACCTTCACCGTCAAGTACACCCCTCCCGGTGCAGGGAAATACACCGTCATGGTGTTGTTCGCTGAGCAGGTGAGACTAAAACTACACTACCCAGGGTCCTTCAGTAGAGAGTTACTGTTACAAGGGACATAAAACGTGGAGACACTGTGGAGGCCCTAATCTAAAGCGCCCAGTTAAATTGTGTTTGAATTATTTTGCCATATTCAATTATTGTATATTTTGCACTCATTTCTCTAATGTGGACAGTTGTTTTACTACCTTACACAATCTTGCATTTTCACCATAACATTTAGTGGAATTCAACATCCTTTTTACCTCGGATTGGTGATGTCAGAATAAAAGTTTAGTCATCATGATAACATAAGATTGATTGCTTAAAACAGATCAATATCTTTGATTTTGTACCGTTGAGTTTGTCACACGTGCTGGGATGCGCCGGACTTAGAACGCGGAGTGGCCAGGAAATGGCACAGAAAATTAGTGGGTGGTCTCTCTATAAAAGTTGCTGGCCACACACCAATACATGGTTTTGACAGTCAAACTAGCAGTTAAAAAGCAACCAACCGTTGTCACTGTTGATATCCTATGCCGCGTCGTGATATGTTGAAGTTAACTAACCGAAAAAGTGATGTGTTCCCTTTTCCGTGATGGCAGCCTCCCAAAATCAACATCCGCCATTCTAAAATATAGAAATAAACAAGTTCTCATCGAACCAACCATGTATAGGTTATTCTAAGTTTCCTTGTGGCCTTTGAATAGTGTTAGTTTAAATAGTGCAACACCCCAAACCTTTGTCCCCTGTTCTATAGATTTTGGCGTAATATCAATGGAAGTGATTAACAAACAAGAAGTGTTGTGTTACACTTACCGGGTTGGCGAGCCACCTGAATACAAATGCAACACTTCAAAATGTGGCTAGCTGTCCTTTACAAATTGTCCTCTAACCAGTAATGTACACATTATTTTGAGATTCCGTGTGGTATTTTTCGCTTTTTTTTCGCTTTCTCCCCCCACTAGCGCCATTGAACTCAACATGACATCGACATGAGTGATTGACAAATAGGTTATGTTTCTCTTTCCGTTTTGGCGACCCCCCAAATCAAAATGCATCACTCCGAAATGTAGCTGTCTGTCATCGGCAGGTTGTTCTTTAACCAGCGATGTAGATAATAACTCCAGTTTCCATGTGTTTTTCTAGTTGTGTTAGTTTCAGCAACGCGTACAACCTGATTTTCTCCCTAATCGATGGTGGTTTTGGTGCAGTTTATAAGGTGCTTGTTTCCAAAAACACAAGTAATATGACTACTATTGTTGCACATTTACTTCATGTGTAGATACGACATTTTATATTTAGGTTTTCAATACAGTATATCACAAATTGTTTCTGCGTATTGGTTATTGATTTGAACATGTTAAATCTGTGTTTTAACATTGGGATTCTTCTCAAAATGTCTTCTCAACAGGAAGCAGCGACAGCATCATTTTCAATTTAAGTTTTAGGAATATAAATTGAACATTCAACATTAATTTGATCAGGTAAAAACTCCTGAATGAGTCCAAAAACGTGATTTGGTTTATTTATTTTGATGATATACCAGAAATGACCAAAACGGGTTTGCCCTGCCTACTGTTACTATGTGGCTTAGCATTGGAACTATAATAATTATAACTATTCATTCTAAGGATGACCCGAATGGCACAAAAGTTGCCGTAGTCGGGATCTCGATTTGTGTTCGAGTTTTTATTTAAAAAATCGTACAGCAGCAAAACCATTCCATATTTGTGTTACAGGAAATCCCAATTAGTCCGTTTAGAGTGAAGGTGAATCCTTCCCATGATGCTGGCAATGTGAGGGCTGAAGGCCCAGGACTCAACAAGACAGGCGTGGAGACGGGCACTCCCACCCACTTCACCATCTTCACAAAGGGAGCAGGCAAGGCCAAGCCAGAGGTCCAGTTCACAGCAGCAGAACTGAAGGGAGAGGCTGTCAGGGACTTTGAGATCATAGACAACCATGACTACTCCTACACCGTTAAGTACGCCGCTGTTCATCAGGGTCAGACGACCATCTCCGTCACCCATGGAGGGGACCCCATTCCCAAGAGCCCCTTCAATATTACTGTGGCTCCTCCTGTAGATCTGGGAAAGGTCAAGGTTACAGGACTGGAAACCAGTAAGTTCTCAACATTGTACACAGTAACTTTGCAACGTAAAGCCCAAAATGTAATTGATTTGAAAACTGGATCTTGTTATCTTATTCATTTTCTTCCACTTGGGACCATGTACATCTGACATTGCCCTAGATTATAGCTATATACCTTAGATAATTCTTATTTGCAATGGTGTTGTCAATAGTTTGAATGAGTAGCTGTTAAAACTGATGAATATATGATTTAAGCGTGTTTGTTCTTGTTATTTTACAGAGGTGGAAGTTGGCAAGGATCAAGAGTTCTACATCAACACCCAGGGAGCCGGAGGACAGGGCGAGGTGGCCGTCAAGATGACCTCCCCCTCTGGCCGACCAATCCCTTACAAGCTGGATTCGGACACAGCCAATGGAGCCCACTCGGTGAAGTACATCCCCCCAGAGGAGGGGCATTACAAGGTGGACGTCAGCTATGATTGCAACCCCGTCCCTGGATCCCCCTTCGCTGTGGAGGGAGTGATGCCTGCTGACCCATCAAAGGTAAAAGTGACTACATTTGACCCTATGAGCTTCAGTGGGATCTATTTTAATGCGAGGCTCATGAAAAGGCAGTAACTGTCCGCTGACTGATACTCCGAAATGTAATCTGTACTGAAGCTTAATGAAGCATTATGGATGTTTTTTTGTCCTAATGTTTACACTACTGGCATTGACTTCTTCTTGCTTCTTCATGACATTATGAGTCTCTCTAACACCTATTAACTTTATCCTTCAGGTGCGCGCATACGGCCCAGGCCTGAAGGGAGGCATTGTGGGTAAACCAGCCCCCTTTGCCATTGACACCAATGGAGCGGGCCCCGGCGGGCTGGGCCTGACTGTGGAGGGGCCGCGCAAGGCTAAGATCGAGTGCCAGGACAATGGACAGGGTACCTGCTCGGTGTCCTACCTGCCTACTGAGGCTGGAGAGTACGCCATCAATATCCTGTTTGGAGAGCAGCACATCCCTGGGTCTCCTTTCAAGGCAGCTGTTAAGCCATGCCTGGACCCCAGCAAGGTGAGATGAGACGATACTTTATTTAATATACGTTATGCCTTCGATATGCCTAGTTATTGATTTACTGACATGCCTATCGGTTGTATATTCAGGCTGATTATATCGTTTATATATTTTCCATGTTTTTTTAGGAATGTATGGCATCAAATGTGAGATTGTATGTTTCTGCATCTGTAAAAATATCAAATAAACCTATCCCTAAACCTACAGGTAACAGCCAGTGGTCCAGGCCTAGATAAAGCCAAGGCAGGGGAACCAGCCTACTTTACAGTGGACTGCACCAGTGCCGGAGAGGCTGAGCTCGCCGTCGAGATCATCTCCGAGTCCGGGGCTCAGGCCGAGGTCCACATCCAGAAGACAGCCGAGGGAACCTTCTCTGTCACCTACATCCCACCTTTCCACGGCACACACACCATCACCATTAAGTACGGGGGTCACGTGGTTCCCAACTTCCCTGCGCTCATCCAAGTGGAGCCGGCTGTTGATACCAGCGGAGTGCAGGTCTATGGACCAGGAGTGCAGCCCAGAGGTAAGGAGGAGTAGTTGTGGAGTGGTTAGGGCATATTACCCCTGCTTAGGTAAAGTAGGCCAAAGGCTCCTATAGCGAAAGGCTACTTAAGCTATTTAACTATAATTTGCTAAATGCCTCAATCTAAGGCTAGCTACCTACTATACACAGTAGTTTACAAGCAAAGCATAGATTACTGATAAAGGCCATATAGCTACGGCTACTATAGCATACTGGCAAAAAGCTACTATAGCTAAAGTATACTTTAGCTTACTGGAAAAGGTTACTCTACCTAACACTACAGTAGCTAACAATTACATGCTAACAATTACAGTAGCTTGCGATCCTTCCTTGCGATCATCCATGTCTATAGGAGTCATCAAGGAGGTTACCACTCACTTCATTGTGGATGCCCGCAAAATGACCGAGACCTTTGGTGACCACTTGAAAGCGTGCATCATCAACCCTTCAGGCACCAACACGGACACCTACATCACAAACAAGGGAGACGGAACCTTCCGAGTGGAATACACCGCCTATGAGGACGGTAAGAACATGTAGAAAATGATAGCTTTCTGATAGCTAAAGTTCGGTTGCTTGGTAGGATATGTTTAATAGCTATCCGACTCCAAGGACCATAAAGGGATAACGTAGATGTACACAGGGCAAGCCCATCACATGTTACTTGCTCTTTTATTCAGTTTTGTTCAACAAGGAATCCTTGAAAAGAGTGATAGCGAGATATTATCAAATCCAATCAAAGTTTATTTGTCACGTGCGCCGAATACAACAGGTGTAGTAGACCTTACAGTGAAATGCTTACTTACAGGCTCTAACCAACAATGCAAAAAAGATATTTGGTGAACAATAGGTAAGTAAAGAAATAAAAACAACAGTAAAAAGACAGTGAAAATAACAGTAGCGAGGCTATATACAGTAGCGAGGCTATATACAGTAGCGAGGCTACATACAGGCACCGGTTAGTCAGGCTGATGAGGTAGTATGTACATGTAGATATGGTTAAAGTGACTATGCATATGTGATGAACAGAGAGTAGCAGTAGCGTAAAAGAGGGTTTGGCGGGTAGTGGGTGGCTGGACAAAATGCAGGTGTTTGAGCGGAGGGTTCATTTAGAACTAGGTAGATAGAGTAGATAGAGAGGGTATAAATACAGAAGGAGGCAGAGGAGGTGATCTGAGGGGTTTAGAGAAGAGAGGCAGAGAGGGGAGAGGGCTTCATAAATAGAGTTAGTGCTGGAACAGAAACGAAGATCAGGTATATATGCTCTGCTCTGTCCTGCTCTGAGCCTCTTCTCTCAGATACAGGAGTAATGGCTAGCTGGAGGTATTCATAGAGTTCGGTCAAGTTAATGTTATTACGGTATAACAACGGGGGGGAAGATGTGTTATTTTTGTGTATTAATGATTAGTCTCACATCTCCATAGTTACCACAAGTCTCATTCATTATCTGAACGAATCTTAGGAAGAAAGGTTCACTCGTGATAAAATATCAGAAATGCACTGAAAATCGTCTTTGATAGATATAACTTAATTGCCCTGCACAGTAAAACCAGCTTGGCCATCATACAAGATCATGTTCAGTATATCTGCCATAAAATCACCTGTAATCATGTGTATCTGTCTACTGAGAACACACACACACACACACACACACACACACACACACACACACACACACACACACACACACACACACACACACACACACACACACACACACACACACACACACACACACACACACACACACACACACACACACACTGTGAGATATTGAAACCATCTGGTTGGTCTGTCTATTCCAGGTATGCACGTGATTGAGGTGCTGTATGACGAGGTGGCCATCCCTAAGAGTCCCTTCAGGGTGTCAGTGGTGGAGGGATGTGACCCCACCCGGGTCAGGGCCTACGGGCCAGGGCTGGAGGGAGGACTCATCAACAAACCCAACTGCTTCACCGTCGAGACCAGGTACAATCACAGCAAAGGAAAAGATTGCATACACACAGCCAATGTTTCTGAACAGGTGCTGGATATCAAATAATCAAATCAAATCAAATGTATTTATATAGCCCTTCTTACATCAGCTGATATCTCAAAGTGCTGTACAGAAACCCAGCCTAAAACCCCAAACAGCAAGCAATGCAGGTGTAGAAGCACGGTGGCTAGGAAAAACTTCCTAGAAAGGCCAAAACCAAGGAAGAAACCTAGAGAGGAACCAGGCTATGAGGGGTGGCCAGTCCTCTTCTGGCTGTGCCGGGTGGAGATTATAACAGAACATGGCCAAGATGTTCAAATGTTCATAGATGACATGTTCAGTAAATGCTAAAAAGAGACTGCACTCTGCAATCTATGCTCCCATGTGGTTTATTGATGACAATGTTTCGAAACATTTTAGCTAGTTAAGCACATACGAACACATGGTCACAGGAAAATCATTCACAAATCCAATGTCTTTCAATTCTTCCAATAATGAGAACGCCTTTCCTATGAAAGCAATGTAATTGATGTGAAATTACCATTTAAAGTTGATCATTGTCTGTGTTCTCTAGGGGTGCTGGTACTGGAGGCCTGGGCATGACCATAGAGGGAGCGTCAGAGGCAAAAATTACCTGTAGAGATAACAAAGATGGCAGCTGCAGCGTAGAATACGTTACCTTCACACCTGGAGAGTACGACGTCAATATTAACTTCGGAGGACACCCCATTCCAGGTAACGCCTCATACACATACAAATTCTAGTTTTATTAGTCGTACGTACAGGATACACATGGTATATATCAAGGATGGGCAGCTGATGGGGGTGGGGGCCACAAAACATCTGAACTCATCATGAGGGGCCGCAGTGGCTCGCGGGTCTGTGTACCCACATCCATTCCCCCACATACAGTCGAAGCCAGCCATAGCCTGGCTGGCTAAATGACTGCGGAGAGAAAAAAAAAGTTTTAAAGTGAATTTCCTGCAATTCTATACATGTTGCGGAGAGAAGATTTATTTTAATTTATTTTTACTTTCATGCAATTTTGCTATGGGGCAGAGAGAATAATTTGCAGTTTAACAGCTAATTTCCTGCAATTCTATTTTGCCATAAGGTGGAGAGACATGTTTGTAGTTTTGATTGTGATATATTAGTGAGCGTGACTAACAAAATCATTGTTAGATCCCGGTCGGTAATTTTACCATGATTACTAGAAGTTTAGATAGCTGGCTAGACATTGGCTAAATTGAGTGACAGTCAGTGACTGACATAACAATAGAAAATCTGCTGATACACAACCAAATTTCGAAATTGTGTATTCTACTATTTTAACTTACCTGACTGAGTCCCCCCCCCCCCCCAAAAAAAAATCTCTATATATACAGTACACTGAACAAAAATATAAACGCAACATGCAACATTTTAAAATATTTTACTGAGTCACAGTTCATATAAGGAAATCAGACAACTGAAAAAAAGTCATTATGCCCTAATCTATGGATTTCACATGACTGGGAATATAGAATGCATCGGTCACAGATACCAAAAAAAGGTAGGGACGTGGATCAGAAAACCAGTCAGTTTCTGGTGTGACCACCATTTGCTTCATGCAGCACGACACATCTCCTTCGCATAGAGTTGATCAGGCTGTTGATTGTGTCCTGTGGAATGCTGTCCCACTCCTCTTCAATGGATGTGCGAACTTGCTGGATATTGGTGGGAACTGAAACACGCAGTCGTAAACGTCGATCCAGACCATCCCTAACATGCTCAATGGGTGACCTGTCTGGTGAGTATGCAGGCGAAGTACTGGGACATTTTCAGCTTCCAGGATTTGTGAAACATGAGGTGATGGCGGCGGATTACGTTGTCCTTAGCTTATACATGCCCATACAATAACTAAACCACCACCATGGGGAACTCTGTTGACAACGTCGACAAGAGCAAAACGGTTGCCCACAGGATGCCATTTGCCCGGTACAGTTGAAAACGTGATTCATCCATGAAGAGCACACTCCTCCAGCGTGCCAGTGGCCATGGAAGGTGAGCATTTGCCCACTGAAGTCGGTTATGACGCCGAGCTGCGGTCAGGTAAAAACCCTGGTGAGGACGACGAGCACGCAGATGAACTTCCCTGAGACGGTTTCTGATAGTTTGTGTAGAAATTCTTCGGTTGTGAAATCCCACAGTTTCATCAGCTGTTTCGTGGCTGGTCTCAGACAATCACGCAGGCGAAGAAGCCGGATGTGGAGGTCCTGGGCTGGCAGGGTTACATGTGGTCTGCGGTTGTAAGGCTGGCTGGACATACTGCCAAATTCTCTAAAATGACGTTGGAGGCGGCAATTAACATTAAGAAATTAACATTAAATTCTCTAGCAACAGCTTTGGCGGACATTTTTGCAGTCAGCATGCCAATTGCACACTCCCTCAAAACTTCAGACATCTATGGCATTGTGTTGTGTGACAAAACTGCACATTTCAAAGTGGCCTTTTACTGTCCCCAGCACAAGGTGCACCTTTGTAATGAGCATGCTGTTTATTCAGCTTCTTGATATGCCACACCTGTCAGGTGGATAGATTATCTTGAGACAAATGCTTCCTAACAGGGATGTAAACAAATTTGTGCACAAAATTTGAGAAAAAAATAAGCTTTTTGTGAGTATGGAACATTTCTGCGATTTATTTTTTTCAGCTCATGAAACATGGGACCGACACTTTACATGTATACAGTGCATTCGAAAAGTATTCAGAACCCACATTTTGTTACATTACAGCATTATTGTACAATTGATTCAATTTTTTTTTCCCTCATCCATCCTTGCCGCAGAAATGTTTTGGTACCCTTCCTCAGATCTGTGCCTCGACACAATCCTGTCTCTGAGCTCTACAGACAATTCCTTTGACCTCATGGCTTGGTTTTTGCTCTGAGATGCACTGTCAACTGTGGGACCTTTATCTAGACAGATGTGTGCCTTTCCAAATCATGTCCAATCAATTAAATTTACCACAGGTGGACCAATCAAGTTGTAGAAACATGATGAATGGAAACAGGGTGCACCTGAGCTCAGTTTCGAGTCTCTGAATACTTATGTAAATAAGCTATTTCCCTATTTTTTATTTTTTATTGGACAAATTTGCAAACATTTCTAAAAACCTGTTTTTGCTTAGTCATTATGGGGTATTTTGCGTAGATTGCTGAGCATTTTTTTTATTTAATAAATTTTGGATTAAGGCTGAAACCAAACAAAATGTGGAAAAAGTCAAGGGGTCTGAATACTTTCTGAAGGCACTATATATATATATTTTTTTTGTGTGTGTGTAGTTTTTGAAAATTGATCCGCGGACCTACTGGCGCCTCACGGGCCGCCAGTTGCCCATCCTTGGTTTACACCGTCCAACGAAATGCTTACTTGCAGGTTCCTTCTCGACAATGCAACAACAATAAGATTTAATAACAGATAAGACTCCTAACATAAAGTGAATGGCTCGGTAGAATAGAATAAACATTTTAGCATAAGTATAATACAGGGATTACCTCTCTGGGATATGTGGGATGCTAGCGTCCCACCGGCCAACATCCAGTGAAAATGCAGAGCGCCAAGTTCAAATAAATTACTATAAAAATTTTCATGAAATCACACATGCAATACACCAAATTAAAGCTACACTTGTTGTGAATCCAGCCAACATGTCAGATTTCAAAAAGGCTTTACGGCGAAAGCAAACGATGGTATTATCTGAGGACAGCACCCCAGTAAACAAACACAGACAATCCTATTTCAACCCTCCAGGCACGACACAAAACGCAGAAATAAAGATATAATTCACGCCTTACCTTTGATAAGCTTCTTCTGTTGGCACTCCAATATGTCCCATAAACATCACAAATGGTCCTTTTGTTCGATTAATTCCGTCGATATATATCCAAAATGTCCATTTATTTGGCGCTTTTGATCCAGAAAAACACCGGTTCCAACTTGCGCAACGTGACAACAAAATATCTCATAAGTTCCCTGTAAGCTTTGTCCAAACATTTCAAACTACTTTTGTCATACAACTTTAGGTATTTTTTTACGTAAATACTCGATAAAATTTAAGACAGGATGATCTGTGTTCAATATCGGAGGAAAACAAAGTGTAGCTAGCTTTCAGGTCACGCGCCTCTAACAAAGAGTACACTTCCCTCGAGCCTCATTCTGAACAGTGCTACTTCTTCATTTCTCAAAGGAAAAACCTCAACCATTTTCTAAAGACTGTTGACATCCAGTGGAAGCGATAGGAACTGCAAGAAGGTCCTTTAGAAATCTGGATTCCCAATGAAAACTCATTGAAAGAGAGTAACCTCAAAAAACAATCGAATTCTGAATGGTTTGTCCTCGGGGTTTCGCCTGCCAAATAAGTTCTGTTATATTCACAGACATGATTCAAACAGTTTTAGAAACTTCAGAGTGTTTTCAATCCAAATCTACTAATAATATGCATATCTTAGCTTCTGGGCCTGAGTAGCAGGCAGTTTACTTTGGACACGCTTTTCATCCGGACGTGAAAATGCTGCCACCTATCCCAGAGAAGTTAACAATTGATAGTCCAATAATTAATAGTCCCTACATAAACGCACATACAAACACATACACTTACACACTGCATGGAGAAGAAGAAGCAGAATCATCACCATAATACAAGTTTCAAGTTTATTTGCTATGCATAATAAATAGTGAAAATCTTACCCCAGCTCTCACGATAAAAACACCATAAAAACACAATATCCAATACTTCTCAATATCTCTCTCTTCTACTGGCTGCCGCTGATTGCCTTCTTCCCTATCATCCTAATAAAAATGCTGACCATACAGTGTCTCTCCATGTGTCTCCTGCAGGCAGTCCGTTCCGCGTGCCAGTGAGGGATGTGGTGGATCCCAGTAAGGTGAAATGTTCAGGCCCAGGTTTGGGTGACGGAGTCAGAGCCCACATACCTCAGACCTTTACTGTGGACTCTACACAGGCAGGACAGGCAAAACTGGAGGTCAGTCTCACAGGACCATCAGGTAAGAGGAACTCTACATACTTTACTTTACTCACACATGCACACGCTCAAGCATAAAAAACACCCATAAACACACACATACACATGAATGTTTACATATAGTGACTTAATTGAATGTAGCTAATCTGTCCTCTTTTCCTCATAGGTTCAGAGCCTGTTGCTGTAAAAAATAACAGTGATGGTACACATACAGTCAACTACACTCCAGTTCATGATGGCCTTTACACTGTGTCAGTTAAATATGGAGACCAGGAGGTTCCTCGCAGGTGAGACAGACTGGACAAAACTCGATTTACCAGAAACCTTACTGTAATATCCTCATTTACTTTTCTGTAGGCATTTCATATATTTTCAATAGGGTCATGAAATATATATTTTTTTTTTTTTGCTCTCTCTCTCTCTCTCTCCATCCACAGTCCATTCAAGGTGAGATCTCAGCCTGGTCATGATGCCAGTAAGGTTTGTGCAAGCGGTCCAGGTCTGGACAAGTCAGGTGTGCCCGCCAGCCTGCCAGTGGAGTTCACCATTGATGCCCGTGACGCAGGAGAGGGACTGCTCACTGTACAAATACTGGTGGGTAACCCCCCCCCCCCGCCGCCCCACACACACCCCACCACACACAATAATAACATCCTCCTCCCCTGTAGGACTCAGAAGGCAAGCCAAAGAAGGCTACCATATATGATAACAGAGATGGGACCTACACAGTGTCCTACGTACCAGACTCCACCGGCCCTTACACCATCATGATCAAGTATGGAGGCGATGAGATCCCCTACTCTCCCTACCACATCTTAGCCTTGCCCACTGGAGACGCCAGCAAGTGTCTTCTCACTGGTACACCTCTCATTTTCCCTTCTCTTCTATTTTATCTTCTCTTTTCAATAGTCTGACAATTTTCTCTTTCCTTATTCCCAGTGTCCATCGGAGGACATGCCTTGGCATCAGGTCTGACTAAGATGCAGGTGCACGAGGAGGCCATCGTCTCTGTGGACGCAAAGGCTGCTGGGAAGGGCAAGGTGACCTGCTCGGTCACAACCCCAGAGGGGGTGAAGCTAGACATGGATGTGCATGAGAACCGTGATGGAACCTTCGACACCTACTACACCGCTCCAGAACCCGGAAAATATGTAATCACCATCCGCTTCGGAGGACAGCACATACCCAAGAGCCCCTTCCATGTTACGGTTGAGTACATATTAGTAATATAGATTTGTGTATTAATTAATATATATACACACTACTATTAAAAAGTTTGGGGTCACTTAGATTTTAAAAGAAAAGCTCATTTTTTGTCCATTAAAATAACATTAAATTGATCAGATATACAGTGTAGACATTGTTAATGTTGTAATTGACTATTGTAGCTGGAAACGGCTGATTTTTTTATGGAATATCTACATAGGCGTACAGAGGCCCATTATCAGCAACCATCACTCCTGTGTTCCAATGGCACGTTGTGTTAGCTAATCCTAGTTTATCATTTTAAAAGGCTAATTGATCATTAGAAAAACCTTTTGCAATTATGTTAGCACAGCTGAAAAATGTTGTCCTGATTAAAGAAGCATTTAAACTGGCCTTATTTAGACTAGTTGAGTATCTGGAGCATCAGCATTTGTGGGTTCGATTACAGGCTCAAAATGGCCAGAAACAAATAACTTTCTTCTGAAACTTGTCAGTATATTCTTGTTCTGAGAAATTAAGGCTTGCTCAGTCGTTTAAAGGGGCCTCCCACTCCAATTTGTATTCAGGTTAGAGCCAGTTTGCGCTGTTCTGTGAAGGGAGTAGTACACAGCGTACATTTCTCAGAACAAGAATAGACTGACAAGTTTCAGAAGAAACGTCTGTGTCTTTTGCAGACGTTTTTACGCAGAGCAACTTACAGTTAGTGCATTCATCTTATTAAGATACTGTAGCTAGTTGGGACAACCACATATCACAGTCATAGTAAGCGAGTGCGACGGAGGGTGCTGTGGGATTATTTAAGATACTCTTTCAAGAGGTAGGGTTTCAGATGTTTTCAGAATATGGGTAGGGCCTCTGCTGTCCTAGCTTCAGGGGGAAGCTGGTTCCACCATTGGGGTGCCAGGACAGAGAAGAGCTTGGACTGGGAAGAGCAGGAGCTGCCCTCCCATAGGGGTTGGAGGTCCAAAAGACCAGAGGTGGCAGAAAGGAGTGCTTGGATTTGGGTGTAGGGTTTGAGCATAGTCTGAAGGGTAGGGAGCGGCAGTTCCTCTTGCTGCTCAGTAGGTAAGTACCATGCTCTTGTAGTGGATTCGAGCTTCGACTGGAAGCCAGTGGAGTGTGCGAAGGAGTAGGGTGACATGGGAGAACTTGGGAAAGTTGAACACCAGGGTTGGCTGCAGCGTTCTGGATTAGTTGCAGGGGTTTGATGGCACAAGCGGGGAGCCCAGACAACATCGAGTTGCAGTAGTCCAGATGGGAGATGACAAGTGCCTGGACTAGGACCTGCACCCCTTCATGTGTGAGGTAGGGTCGTACTCTACGGATGTTGTAGAGCATAAACCTGCAGGAGCGAGTAACTGCTTTTATGTTGACAGAGAACGACAGGGTGTTGTCCTGGGTCATGGCAAAGGATTTGCACTCTGGGATGAGGACCCTGTGGAGTTGTCAACCGTGATGGAGAGGTCTTTGATTGGGCAGGCCTTCCCCAGAAAGAAGAGCAGCTTTGTCTTGTCGAGGTTGAGCTTGAGGTGGTGGGCCGACATCCAAGCTGATATATCTGCCAGGCACGCAGAGATGCGTGTCGCCACCTGAGTGTCAGAAGGTGGGAAGAAGAAAAGTAGTTGAGTGTCATCCGCATAGCAATGATAGGAGAGACTATGTGAGGATATGACGGAACTGAGTGACTTGGTGTATAGAGAGAAGAGGCCGAGCCCTGGGGGACAAGTACGTGGTGCAGACACAGATCCTCTCCACATTACCTGGTAGGATCAGCCAGCCAAGTAGGATGCAACCCAAGAGTGTGCAGAGACATCCAGCCCTGAGAGGGTCGATATGATGTTTCAATGTGTCGAAGGCATTGGATAGATCTAGGAGGATGAGAACAGAGGATAGAAATTTAGCTTTGGCAGTGCAGAGAGCTTCCATGACACAGAGAAGAGCAGTTTCGTTTGAGTGACACAACTTGAAGCATGACTGGTTAGAGTCAAGAAGGTTGTTCTGAGAGAGATAACGAGAGAGTTGGTTAGAAACAGCATGCTCAAGAATTTTGGAAAGTACAGAACACCTGTCTGTAGTTTTGACGTCAAAGGAGTCGAGTGTTGGACACAGTCATTGGTCAGGGATGAGTTGATGAGGGAAGTGAGGAATGGGAGAAGGTCTCCAGAGATGGTCTGGAAAAGGGGGGGGGGGGGGGTCGAGCGGGTAGGTTATCGGGCGTTCGGACCACACTAGTTGCAGGATTTAATCTGGAGAGAGAGGGGGAAAAGAGGTCAAGAAGTAGGGTAGTTCTGTGTGAGTGGGACCAGTGGACTCAATAGGCTGAGTGGATGAGGAGCGGATGTTGTAAACCTTCTTTTCAAAGTGGTCGACAGTCTGCGGAGATGGAGTGACGGGGCAGGAGGTGGAGAATTAAGGAGGGATGAGAAGGTGGGAAAGAGTTTCCTAGGGTTAGAGGCAGAAGCTTGAAATTTAGAGTAGACAGTGGCTTTAACAGTGGATACAGAGGAATAGAAGGTAGATAGGAGGGAGTGGAGGGATGATAGATCCTCCGGAATTTTAGTTTTCCTCCCATTTTGTTCAGCTGCCCACATGCTGTTTCGTAAGCGTGCAATGAGTCACTCAGCCACGGAGCAGGAGGGGAGGGCCATGCCGGCTGGTAAGAAAGGGGACAGTACGAGTCATGGGATGAGAAAAAGGGAGGAGAGTAGGGTTGAAAAGCAGAATCAGGAGACAGGAGGGAGAAGAATTTAGCAGAAGGGAGAGATAATAGGATAAAAGAGGAGAGAGTAGTGGGAGAGAGATAGAGCGAAGATTGCGATGGCGCAGGACCATCTGGCTAGGGCCTGAGTGGCTAGGTTTGGAGGAGAGGAAGACAGAAAAGGAAACACGGTCGTGATCAGAGAGCTGGAGCGGGGTTGCAGTGAGATTAGTAGGCAAACAGCCTTTAGTAAAAATGAGGTTGAGGTCAAAGGTTGAGGTCAAAAGAGGCAATAAGGGGAAAGAGAGAGTTGGAAAGAAATGAATCGAAGGCAGACGTCGGAAGGTTGAAGTCACAAAGTACGAAGAGAGGTGAGCCATCGTCAGGAAATTAGCTTATCATGGTGTCAAGCTCATTGAGGAACTCTCTAAGGGCACCTGGTGGGCGATAGATGACAACAATGTTAAGCTTGAGTGGACAAGTGACAGTGACAGCATGGAATTCAAATGAGGGGATGGACAGATGAGGGGCAGAAAAATCTAAAATATCCACTTAGGAGAAAGGAGTAGCCGTGTGCCACCACCGCGATGACCAGATGCTCTCGGACTATGGAATAAAACATAATCAGATGAAGAGAGAGCAGCTGGAGTAGTAGTGTTGTCTGGTTTGATCCACGTCTCTGTCAGGGCCAAAAAGTCAAGGGACTGAAGCGCAGCATAGACTGAGATGAACTCGGGTGTTCTTGACCGCAGATCGGCAGTCCAGAGAGCAGGAATTCCACATGGGTTGTGCGCACAGGGTACACTAAATTAGAAGGGTTGCAGCCAAGGAGTGCGGAGCGTCTGTATAGCCTACAGGGAGAGGAGCGAACTGGGATAGAAAACAGACACATAGTTGCCAAAGCTACAAAATAGCAAAAATTTGATCATCTGAAAATAACTAATTAAGATACTCTTTTTTTTTTTTTTTTAGATTTGCATTTTAGTCATTTAGCAGACGCTCTTATCCAGAGCGACTTACAGTTAGTGCATTAATCTTAAGTAGCTAGGTGGTGCAACCAAATATCCCAGGAACAGAAGAACATTTTTCCTGAATCAGAGAAACAAATTTGGGGGGGGGGGTCTGTTGAGAGAGTGGTTTGGAACATTCTGGGGGACAATACTAAAATTGGGTAATACTTTACTTAATGCTTTATAACTTGTTGTTATCATGTATGAATCTTTATAATGTTTTAAGGGTTTAACAACATTTTAACGGACTCAAAAAGGCTGCATTAAAGTAAAATTTGTACTTTGTATAGACATAGCTTGCTATAGTTACTCGTACATGTATCATGTGCCCTTTTAGGCAACAAAGGAGCCCATTACCCTTAGTGACGGCATGGATCAGTTCCCCCCTCTCAACCTGGTCATCCCGTTCACTGTACAGCAGGGACCGATCACAGGTACAGGGACTTTTCTGGTACCTTTCCCAAATTTCCCAGGTTTTCCCCCGAAACCCCAGTTAAAGGATTCCCTCTCTGCTTATGCAAGGATGCAAAGATTCCTTCCTGATTTCAGGAACTCTCCTATCAGGATTTTGGGGACACCTTGGAAATTCGGGAAACTTTACAGAAAGTTGTAATCCTAACAGATACTCATTGACACATAAAACAGTACACAGGTACCTGTAGATACTCTGACTATTTCTGACACAATAACACACTCACTTTCCTTTCCTGTAATTTCCAGGTGAGGTGCGTATGCCCTCCGGTAAGACGGCCCGCCCCTACATAATAAACAACAATGATGGGACCATCACAGTTAAATTCGACCCTACTGAGAAGGGTCTGCACGAGATGGACATCAAGTATGAAGGAAATCACATCCCAGGTACAGTACGCTTCTGTCTGTCAAAACCAGAGGAGAAAACACCTTGTGTTAGCCTGTCTTCAAACTAAACCCAGACTCAATTTAAGTAGTTATGCTCAATTAAGATTCTTATGTTTATATTTCAACAACAAAAAATCCAGCTCATGTAACGATGTGCGCTGAGAGCCGGGAAGAAAGTTCAAGGAGTGAGTGTCTTAATAAATAACGCCTGGGGAATGAACAGCCTGGTGACCTAGAGGCCAGAGAGGGAGCACATGTGACAGTACCGCCTCCCCGACGCGTGGCTCCAGCCGCAGGACACCGACCAAAATGACAATCCCGGGGATCAGGAGCGGACCGATCACTTCTGCTGAGGCGCAGGAAACCTATCAGTCCGGCTGAGAAGCGGGAGCATGGCAACCTAGAGCGCCGGAGAGAGCGCATACGTGACGGTACCCCCTCCCCGGTGTGTTCGGCTCCTGCCGCAGGACGCCAACCAAAGGGACGTTCCCGGGGATCAGGAGCCGACCGGTCACCCCTGCTGATGCGCGAGAACCTGTCGCTGGCAGGGGCGCTGGAACCTGATAGACCCGCTGAGGCAGGGGAGCCTGGCAATCCGGCTGAGGCATGAGAGCCTGATGAGCCGGTAGAAGCAGGGGAGCCTGGCTATCCGGCAAAAGCATGAAAGCCAGACGAGCCGGCTGAGGCAGGGGAGCCTGGTGATCCGGCTGAGGCATGAGAGCCTGACGAACCGACGGAGGCAGGGTAGCCTGGAGGCATGAGAGCCTGTAGCGGCTCCCGGACCCGAGGTCATTCCCACCAAAACAAAAAAAACTAAAGAACACTCCCTGATGCTTCCCTTAGGTGAGGCGTTTTTTGTAACAATGTGCACTGAGAGTCGGGAAGCAAGTTCAGGGAGTGTTTTAATAAATAAACACAACATAATGCAAAAATAAGAAACACGAACAACGCACAGAACTGACACAGGAACCGAAACAATAACGCCTGGGGAAGGTACGAAAGGGAGTGACATATATAGGGAAGGTAATCAGGGAAGTGATGGAGTCCA
The DNA here is from genome assembly GCF_029448725.1 of Salvelinus fontinalis. NCBI lineage: Eukaryota > Metazoa > Chordata > Actinopteri > Salmoniformes > Salmonidae > Salvelinus > Salvelinus fontinalis. The sequence goes on along the minus strand of NC_074676.1, from coordinate 2,914,555 downwards.
GGTGAGTCTGATTATGCGCAGGTGCGCGTAACGATGGTGACAGGTGTGCGCCATATCGAGCAGCCTGGTGACCTAGAGGCCAGAGAGGGAGCACACGCTCAGGTGTTTAAACAGGCATATTTATGTAAATGAATGTTAAATAAACATTGTTGAACATTGAACAAACTTTTTTCTGATGGTCCATTCCCTCCATTATCTCTCTCCCCCTCACAGGAAGCGCCCTCCAGTTCTATGTGGATGCTATGAACAGTGGTCTGGTGACAGCATACGGCCCTGGTCTCTGTCACGGGACCATCAACAAACCTGTCACTTTCATCGTGATCACCAAGAACGCTGGAGAAGGTACTTCTTCTGACTATTTTTCTTATTTAAACCAATACTTTTGGAACACAGTTTTAATTGACTTGTATCCCCCCCCCCCCTCCCCCCCTGTCCACAATGATGGGAAAACATTTCTCCATCTAATCCTATGTAGACAGTTGAGTAAAACCCCATCTCCCTCTCTCTCTCTCTCTCTCTCTCTCTCTCTCTCTCTCTCCCCTTCCCCTCTCCTACCCCCCCTACAGGTGGTCTGTCCTTAGCGGTGGAGGGTCCTTCTAAGGCAGAGATCACCTGTAAAGACAATAAGGATGGAACCTGTACTGTATCCTACCTGCCCACCTCACCAGGGGACTACAAGATCATTGTCAAGTTTGACAACAAACACATAGCCGGCAGCCCCTTCACTGCTAAAATCACTGGTGAGTGGGTCTGGACCAGAACACTCAGGGGTGGAACCACATACAGCCACAATGCCACTCATACTTTCGCCGTGAAATCACTGGTATATTGATCAATCATATGTGTGGTAGGGCTCTAAGTAAAATGGTATTTGGGATGGTTAGTAAAGGGTTAGCAAATGATTTGTAAGTGTAAGTAAAAGGTCAGTCGTTGTGAGTGAATGTTCGTAATTGTTTGTGCATGTTAGTAACTATTAGTTAATGGTTAGTAAATGGTTAGTAAATGGTTAATACATGTTATTATGGAGTTAGTAAATGTTAATAAGTGGTTTGTCAATCCATTTTCCATTTCTCTCCGTCAAGGTGATGACTCTATCAGGACGTCGCAGCTCAACGTGGGGACAGCAGCAGACTTGTCACTGAAGATCACAGAGTCGGACCTGAGTCTGCTGGCGGCTAGTATCAGAGCTCCATCAGGCAACGAAGAGCCGTGTTTGCTCAAGAGACTGCCCAGCAGACACATAGGTGAGACACTACCCACTAGTCTGGCCTGAGCCAGTGACTTTCAATAACATGGCTCTGGTGGGTAGAATAGATGGTTTAGTTTCCTTACTCTGAAGCAAAGTAACCTTTCTCTCCGCGTGAACCATCAGTCTTGGGACTCACGACAGACAGACAGACAGACAGACAGACAGACCTGAGTTCAACTTTCTTGAAGCACAAGACGATGACAGCACTGTCAGAATTTGTGAATCCTTCAACTAATCCCTGTTTAAATCTTCTGTTCAAAATATCTACTTACACACTCCTCCATCTCTCCATCTGCAGGTATCTCCTTCACCCCTAAGGAGGTGGGAGAGCACGAGGTGAGCGTGAAGAAGAACGGTAAGCACGTGACCAACAGCCCTTTCAAGATCCAGGTTGGCCAGTCGGAGATTGGCGAGGCCAGTAGGGTCAAGGCCTTTGGTAAAGGACTGGTGGAGGCACACACCTTCGATATGGCTGAGTTCTTTGTGGACACTAGGAATGCAGGTGAGGCATGTTAGGCATATTAAAAGAACGATTCACCCATTTTGAATGTTGTATAGTTTTTGTGCATCTCTGAGCGATGTTCTATCGATTCCCAGAGTCATTTCAAGTGTTCATGTGTGTCTGAGCTATTCGCCGTTCAAGCAGGCAGAAATACAGCCGGTATGACGAGTTTTGCATCAACTTTCAAAATGGCTGTATCTTTCCTTTAAACGAATCTAACCCATATCTGCTAAAGTTCATAGACAAATACAATGCTCTCTCCGTTGCCTTACAACTTTATCTCTTTTTCTCAGGTTATGGTGGTCTGGGGTTGTCGATCGAGGGTCCGAGTAAAGTGGATATTAACTGTGAGGTTGTGGAGGATGGGACGAGCAGAGTCAGTTACTGCCCCACAGAGCCAGGCAACCACATCATCAACATCAAGTTCTCTGACAAGCACATCCCAGGTTAGTGTTCCTTTGTCTTACTTCAGTTTTGTAAATGTTATCAAAAATGTGTAAAATCCATAAATTAACTTGGTTTAGGTGAGATTGCGTTTCGTTATCGAACAACATTGTCAACATTGTCAACATTGACATTGTCAACATTGTCAAACACTGTTACCTGTGTTTTTTTTCTGCACCAATTCCGGTTTCGGACCTCTCATTGGCTAATACACTTCTCCCTGACCTCACTAATGGCCTGTTGCTGGTACTCTCTTGCCTCTGATTGGCTGATGCTCTGCCCCTACAGGAAGTCCTTTCACAGTGAAGGTGACAGGAGAAGGAAGGATGAAGGAGAGCATCACCAGGAAGAGAACTGCTCCCACCATCGCTTCTGTTGGCAGCGCCTGTGGCCTCAACCTCAAAATCCCTGGTGAGCACAGCCTAACAACAGCTGGTGCGCGATATCTAATGTCAAGGAAGTCTCAGGTTTTTGCTTGCCTGAATTACAATACCTCATGATAAGCTGCAGACCATACTATTTACCAAGAATTTTCATCTATATGTTTTGTAGCGGTCTATTTACCACCACAAACCGATGCTGGCACTAAGACCGCACTCAACGACCTGTATAGGGCCATAAGCAAACAAGAAAATGCACATTCAGAGGCAGTGTTTGTCATGGCCAGTGATTTTAATGCAGGAAAACTGAAATCCGTTTACCTAATTTTTACCAGCATGTCACCCGTACAACGAGTGGTGACAAAACTCTAGATTACCTTTACTCCACACACAGAAACCATAATCAGACCATAACTCTATTCTCCTTCGTCCTGCTTACAAGCAAAAACTCAAACAGGAAGTACCAGTGACGCTCAATACGGAAGTGGTCCGATGAATCGGATGCTAAACTACGGGACTGTTTCGCTGGCACAGATTTTAATATCTTCCAGGATTCAACCGATAACATTGAGGAGTTTACCACATCAATAACTGACTTCATTAATAAGTGCATTGACGACATCGTCCCCAGAGTGACTGTACAGTACGTACATACCCGAACCAGAAGCCATGGATTACAGGTAAAAACTCAAATAGATGCAAAAATACTGAATAATTCCACTGGAGTACGACATTTACACAAGTTCTTGTCCATCTGATTACTGTATAATAAGCTAGAGCTAAAGGCTAGAGCTGCCGCTTTCAAGAAGCGGGACCCTAATACGGACGCTTATAAGTAATCCCGCAATGACCTCCGATGAGCCATGAAGTAGGCAAAGCGTCAATATAAGACTAAGATTGAATCCTACTACGCCGGCTCTGATGCTCGACGGATGTGGCAGGGCTTGCAAACTATCACGGATTTCAAAAGGAAACTTTTGTGCCCAGTGACACAAGCCTACCAGATGAGCTAAATGCCTTCTATGCTCGCTTCGAGGCAAACAACACTGAGCCATGCATGAGAGCACCAACTGTTCCAGACAACTGTGTGATCTCTCTCTCCGTATGTGAGTAACACCTTTAAACAGGTTGGCATTCGCAAGGCCGCGGGGACAGATGGAATACCAGGCCACATACTTAGAGCATGCACTTGAAAGGGTCTTCACTGACATTTTCAACTTATCCCTGACTGGGTCTGTAATACCATAGTCCCAGTGCCATAGTCCCCACCATCGTGCCTGTGCCCAAGGACACAAAGGTAACCTGCATAAATGAATATCACCCTGTAACACTCACATCTATTGCCATGAAATATAAGAATGCTGTTCATTGACTACAGCTCAGCATTAACTTCTACTTGGTCACAATCCCGGATCCGGGAGCACCCTCATCAGTAAAAAAGCTGACTAGCATAGCCTAGCATAGCACCACAAGTAAATACTAGCATCTAAATATCATGAAATCACAAGTCCAAGACACCAGATGAAAGATACACATCTTGTGAATCCAGCCATCATTTCCGATTTTTTAAATGTTTTACAGGGAAAACACAATATGTATTTCTATTAGCTAACCACGATAGCAAAAGACCCAACCGCATATTTTCACAATTTTTTTACTGCATAGGTAGCTATCACAAATTCGACCAAATAAAGATATAAATAGTCACTAACCAAGAAACAACTTCATCAGATGACAGTCTGATAACATATTTATTCTATAGCATATGTTTTGTTCGAAAAATGTGCATATTTCAGGTATAAATCATAGTTTTACATTGCAGTAGTCTCACCAAAGCAGCTAGAATAACTACAGAAACCAACGTGAAATACCTAAATACTCATCATAAAACATTTATGAAAAATACATGGTGTACAGCAAATGAAAGACCAACATCTTGTGAATCCAGCCAATATTTCAGATTTTTTAAGTGTTTTACAGCGAAAACACAATATAGCATTATATTAGCTTACTACAATAGCCTACCACACAGCCCCATTCATTCAAGACACGTTAGCGATAGCGAATAAACCAGCAAAATATATAAATTTTTTCACTAACCTTCTCAAACTTCATCAGATGACAGTCCTATAACATCACATTACACAATACATATATGGTTTGTTCGAAAATGTGCATATTTAGCGGTACAATTCGTGGTTGAACAATGTGAATACTAGCCAAACAGCACAAAATAATCCGGATATATTTCTGACACGCACATCATCTAATCAAATAACTAATCATATACTTTACTAAAAAATACAGGTTGGACAGCAAATGAAAGATACACTGGTTCTTAATGCAACCGCTGTGTTAGATTTGTAAAAATAACCTTATTACGACATACAGCTTACGTTATAGCGAGACAGCGCCCGAAATCTGGGCGGAATATAGTCTGAACATTTTCGACAGAAATACGAAATAATATCATAATTAGTTCCTACTATTTGATGAGCTTCCATCAGAATCTTGTACAAGGTGTCCTTTTTCCAGAATAATCGTTGTTTGGTTGTAGAATGTCGTCTTCATCTGTCGATTTAGCTAACAAAGATGGCCATGCGGCATGGAAGTGCCCAACTCACAATAACGCAGAACAAATGAAATACCGAAAATCGCAATATACTGATATAAACTGATATAACTCGGTTTAAAATAACTACCTTATGATGTTTTTAACACATATATCAAATAAAATCAGAGCCGGATATATCTAACTTCTAAAATGAAAGCTTTTCTGAACGCAATGCAAAGGTCCCTCCTGCGTCAGGCCAAATGGTGAAAAGACCAGACCTTCCGTTCCAAGACGTCTTGTTCAGCCTCAGATCTAGCTAGACACCCCATTCCAACTCTCACTGCCTACTGACATCTAGGGGAAGGCGTATGCAGTGCATGTAGACCCATAGATTCCATGCAAATTAATAAACTGACCCTGGAACAGAGCCCTCAATTTCAGATTTCTCACTTCCTGACAGGAAGTTTGCTGCAAAATGAGTCCTGTTTTACTCACAGATATAATTCAAACGGTTTTAGAAACTAGAGAGTGTTTTCTATCCAATAGTAATAATAATATGCATATTGTACGAGCAAGAATTGAGTACGAGGCAGTTTAATTTGGGAACGATTTTTTACAAAGTGAAAACAGCGCCCCCCTATTGAGAAAAGGTTTTTAAGCACCATAGTCCCCTCCAACTTCATCACCAAGCTCAGGACCCTAGGACTGAACACCTCCCTCTGCAACTGGATCCTGGACTTCCTGATGGGCCGCCCCCTAGGCGGTGAGGGTAAGCAACAACACATCCGCCACGCTGACCATCAACAGGGGGGTCTCTCAGGGGTGTATGCTTAGTCCCTCCTGTACTCCCTGTTCACCAACGACTGCGTGGCCATGCACGACTCCAATACCATCATCAAGTTTGCTGATGATACGCCAGTGGTATGACTGATCATCAACGACGATGAGGTAGCCTACAGGGAGGAGGTCAGAGACCTGGCAGTGGTGCCAGAACAACAAGTTATCACTCAACAATAGCAAGACAAAGGAGCTGATCATGGACTACAGGAAACGGAGGAGCATGCACGCCCCCATCCACATCGATGGGGCTGTAGTGGAGTGGTTCGAGAGCTTCAAGTTTCTCGGTGTCCAAATCACTAAGGAATTAACATGATCCACACACACCCACACAGTTGTGAAGTGGGCACGACAGCGCCTCTTCCCCCTCAGCAGGCTGAAAAGTTTGGGCATGGGCCCTCAGATCCTCAAAAAGTTCTACAGCTGCACCATTGAGAGCATATTGACTGGCTGCATCACTACTTGGTACTGCAACTGCTACAGAGGGTGGTGAGTATGGCCATTGCATCACTGGGGCCAAGCTCCCTGCCATCTAGGACCTCCATACCAGGTGGTGTCAGAGGCAGGCCCAAAGAATAGTCAAAGACTCCAGCCACCCAAGCCATAGACTGTTCTCTCTGCTACCGCACGGGAAATGGTACCAGTGCATCAAGTCTGGAACCAACAGGACCCTGAACAGCTTTTACCACCAAGCCATAAGACTGCTAAACAAACAAGACTGCAAAATAGCTAATCAAATGGCTATCCGCTGCTGCTACTGTCTATTATCTATCCTATTTCCTAGTCACTTTAACCCACCTACAGTGCATTCTGAAAGTATTCAGACCCCTTAACTTTTTCCACATTTTGTTATGCTACAGCCTTATTCTAAAATTGATAAAATTGTGTTTTTCCTCATCACTCTACACACAATACCCCATAATGTCAAAGCAAAAACAGGTTTTTGGGATTTTTGCAAATGTATAAAAAATACAAATTTACATAAGTATTCAGACCCTTTACAAGCTCTGTCAGGTTGGATGCGGAGCGTCGCTGCACAGCTATTTTCAGGTCTCTCCAGAGATGTTCGATCGGGTTCAAGTCCGTGCTCTGGCTGGGCCACTCAAGGACATTCAGAGACTTGTCCCGAAGCCACTCCTGTGTTGTCTTGGCTGTGTGCTTAGGGTCGTTGTCCTGCAGAAATGGGAACCTTCACCCCAGCCTGAGGTCCTGAGCACCCTGGTGCAGGTTTTCATCAAGGATCTCTCTGTACTTTTCTCCATTCATCTTTCCCTCAATCCTGACTAGTCTCCCAGTCCCTGCTCCTGAAAAACATCCCCACAGCATGATGCTGCCACCACCATGCTTCACCGTAGGGATGGTGCCAAGTTTCCTCCAGATGTGACGCTTGGCATTCAGGCCAAAGAGTTCAATCTTGGTTTCATCAGACCAGAGAATCTTGTTTCTCATGCCCTGAGAGTCCTTTCGGTGACTTTTGGCAAACTCCAAGTGGGCTGCCGTGTGCCTTTTACTGAGGAGAGGCTTCCGTCTGGCCACTCTACCATAAAGGCCTGATTGGTGGAGTGCTGCAGAGATGGTTGTCCTTCTGGAAGCTTCTCCCATCTCCACAGAGTGACCATTGGGTTCTTTGTCACCTCCCTGACCAAAGCCCTTCTCCCCCGATTGCACAGTTTGGCCTGGCGGCCAGCTCTAGAGTCTTGGTGGTTCCAAACTTCTTCCATTTAAGAATTATGGAGGCCACTGTGTTCTTGGAGACCTTCAATGCTGCAGACATTTTTTGGTACCCTTCCCTAGATCTGTGCCTCGACACAATAATGTCTCGGAGCTCTACGGACAATTCCTTCAACCTCATGGCTTGGTTTTTGATTTTACATGCACTGTCAACTGTGGGACCTTACCAAATCATTTCATGTCCAATCAATTGAATTTACCACAAGTGGCCTCCAATCAAGTTGTAGAAACATCTCAAGGATGATCAATGGAAACAGGATCCACCTGAGCTCAATTTCGAGTCTCATAGCAAAGGGTCTGAATACTTATGGAAATCATATTTATTTTATTTTCATAAATTTGCCAACAATTCTAAAAATCAATTTTCGTTTTTTCATTATAGGGTATTGTGTGTAGATTGAAGAGGATTCTTTTTTTAAATCAATTTTAGAATAAGGCTGTAACGTAACAAAATGTGGAAAAAGACAAAGGATCTGAATACTTTCCCAATGCACTGTATTGTACATAGCTAATTCAATAACATCATACCCCTGAACATCGACTTGCTACTGGTACTCCCTGTATATAACCATGTTATTTTTACTCGTCATTGTTATTCAGTATTCTCTGTGTATTTATTCCTCTTGTCACTATTAAACATTTTTGTTAACATTTTTTCTTTAAATCTGCATTGTTGAAAAAGTACCAGTAAATAAGCATTGTTTACGAAGCATGTGACAAACACATTTCGATTTTTTATTTAATTTTAAACATGGTCACAATGTGGTCAAGTATTACTCACATGGTGCTGAAGTGTGTTAATATCATCTATAGAATTAACACAACGGTGGTCGTTACCCCTATCACTCGACTCTCAATCAACTTTCATACAGCTTTTGCTCGCTGGCTTAAAAGCTAAGCTAGCTAGCGCAAGTCTTCAAGTACAGCTTGCATCTAAGACTAACCAAACACTAACCATCCCTGCTTTCTCTCCACCAATAGGAAACTGGTTCCAGATGGTGTCAGCCCAGGAGAGGATGACGCGCACATTCACACGCAGCAGCCACACGTACACGCGCACGGAGCGCACGGAGATCAGCAAGATGCAGGGGGGCGAGACGAAGAGGGAGGTGAGGGTCGAAGAGAGCACCCAGGCGGGAGGAACAGGAGGAGCCAGTCCATTCAGAGATGTTTTTGGAGAGTTCCTGGGAAGAGAGAGTCTGGCTAGCTTCGCTGGGATACCCGCTACAGTCACACCAGGTGAGAATGAATGAAGAAAAAATACAAATTTACTAACACTCAACACTTGTACTTGTTTTATTTTTACTGATTTTACAGATAGAGACAATATTGAACAAGGTTTTACTTGCAATGATCATAATCGATATGTGGTTTGTTTTAACTACACTCGTAAAAGAAAACTGATAACAAAAGGTTTCTTCAGCTGTCCCCAGATGAGAACTCTTTTGGGTTCTACATGGATCCCAAAAGTGTTGTATCTGGAACCAAATAGGGTTCTTCAAAGAGTTCTCCTATGGGGACAGCCGAAGAACCCTTTTTCTCTCCCAGCCAGTCTGACACCCCCTATCCTTCGCTCCTCCCTCCCCCAGGTGAAACCGCTACCAAGGGTAGTATGATGGCCCAGGTTACCAGCCCTGGGGGTAAAACGGAACAGGCAGAGATCATAGATGGAGGGGACAGCACCTACAGTGTCCGCTTCGTGCCCCAGGAGATGGGGGCCCACACGGTCAATGTGAAGTACAGCGGGCAGCACGTCCCAGGTAGTCCCTTCCAGTTTACAGTGGGACCCCTGGGAGAAGGAGGGTCCCACAAGGTTCGGGCCGGAGGCACTGGGCTGGAGAGAGGAGTGGCAGGAGCACCAAGTAAGTAGTCTGACCTGACCCTCTCTGTTTCTGAAGAAAAAAACACAACTGTTTTATTTGTCCTTTCTTTTACACTAAATAGCACTGATTTTGCATACAGCACATATATTTTTGAAGAATGTTTTACTTTCACTACGTGATTTTTTTTTGCCTATTTTAGTTGAACCAGGTCTCTCTCTCTCCCTCCCTCCCTCCCTCCCCGTAGCTGAGTTTAGTATCTGGACCCGGGAGGCCGGTGCAGGCGGTCTGTCCATCGCTGTAGAGGGGCCCAGTAAGGCTGAGATCTCCTTTGAAGACAGGAAGGATGGATCCTGTGGTGTGGTCTACATCGTACAGGATCCAGGTGAGATAGGGTAGAAAAACCCCATCCAGCTCCAAGGACCAACAACTGAACAAAGTATTTGGACAGTGACACTTTTTTTGGCGGGGGGGGGGGGGGGGGGGGGGTGGCTCTGTACACCAGCACTTTCAAAATATACTATGAGAATGAGGTTAAAGTGCAGACTGTCAGCTTTAATTTGAGGGTATTTTAATCCATATCGGGGGAACTGTTTAGAAATTACAGCACTTTTGTTGATAGTCCCCACATTTTTGGGAACCTAGAGTATTTGGACAAATTCAGGATGTATTCAGGATTATCCGTAATCATGGTAGCCTCCACATTAATGTAGAAGTGTTCCGAAACATATTCTGTCCTTATTTACAATTTAAATGACTCCAAAATGACACAATACATTATTTACCATTTATTTATATTGGGAACAAAATAATCTGAAACGCAACCAAAACAAACTGCCAATCCATCCAACAAATTTGTAGAGTCACAAGCTTGATGGAGTCATTGCGTGCTAGGAATTTGTGACTAAATACCTAGCTTTTGACTACACATATAAGTAAACTTGTCCAAATTATTTTGGTTCCCTAAAATGGGGGGAACATGTACAAAAGTGCTGTAATTTCTAAATGGTTCACCCACATTGTATCATTTAAAAACCAAAGAAGCTACATAGCACTAAGAAGCTACATAGCAGTAGGCTAGGCAGTAGTTGGTCTAAGAAGCTACATAGCACTTGTCCCCAGTTAGAGGGATGAGGACACAGTAAGAAACAAACACACTGACTACAAGGTGTCAGTCTTTCCCACAGTTTATCAAAGAAACAGATAAGCTCTCATATTCAGCAGAGACAATGACAGCTATTGATTACATTTTTGACATTTTAGTCATTTAGCAGACGCTCTTATCCAGAGCGACTTACAGTAGAGTGCATACATTTTATTACATTTTTTTACATACTGAGACAAGGATATCCCTACCGGCCAAACCCTCCCTAACCCGGACGACGCTATGCCAATTGTGCGTCGCCCCACGGATCTCCCGGTTCGCGGCCGGCAGCGACAGAGCCTGGGCGCGAACCCAGCCCAGCCTGGGCGCGAACCCAGAGACTCTGGTGGCGCAGCTAGCACGGCGATGCAGTGCCCTAGACCACTGCGTCACCCGGGAGACCCATTGATCTGATCATACTAAACTGAGATCTTTTTTTGTCATTTACGCCGTGTTTTTCTCCTTTCCTACTACTACATTTCAATCATCTGATCACTGATATTTTGGCTTCTAACTCCCTGGTTCCGCTGTGTGTCCTCAGGTGACTATGAAGTGTCAATCAAGTTCAACAACGAGCACATCCCCGACAGCCCCTTTGTTGTTCCCATAGCAACGCTGTCTGATGAGGCATGCCGACTCACTGTCACCAGCCTGCAGGTAGGAACACACACACACACACACAATCACAATCACATAATTACGAATTGTGTTAGAACACTCCTCACAAGACCATCATTTAGCATAACAATAGTCGCTTGTTGGTCGGGCTTTGTTTGTCCTTGGAAGTGTAACTGGAGGCGTGGGCTGTAGCAGTAACCAAGGCTATTTCAATGTGTTGTTGTTTAATGGTAAGTGAGAAGGATGTGGGGTCTTACTCATGGCCATCAGTACTGCTCGTCACCCCCCACTAGGAAACACATGAACACCTTCTCCCTCTTACACACACTCATCCCGGGAATCTCTCTACCTATCTCCTTATTGTTGTTTCATATACAAGATGAGTCACAGTCACACACATTCTACACACACAAGACAAGCTTACAGAGCTTTACCAGGTCCTGACCCTGTTCTTCCTTCCTCCTCCCCTCAGGAGAAGGACCTAAAGGTGAACCAGGAAGCGTCGTTCGCTGTACAGTGTAACGGGGCAAGGGGCGTGGTCGATGCTAAGGTCCATACCCCCTCCGGCTCAGCAGAGGAGTGCTACATCACAGAGCTGGACAGTGGTAAGATATAAGGATGGGTTTGGTATTAGACGTCACAGTTATATGGTTCCTTACTCTGAAAGTAGTCCATGGGCCTGGAGAGACTGTAATTCGAGGTTCGGATTTCTGTACACACTATTCCTAACTTCAGCTAACTACAGCCACCACTAATCAAAATTACATGGGAGAGATGGGGACAAATGTGTTACTTAATGTTGAACAAAACATGAACTTTATACCTTTACCATTATATTTATTTATATCTAATCACTCCTAATCCCCAGACAAGAACGCCATCCGCTTCATTCCCCGTGAGAATGGCGTGCACTCCATCGACGTCAAGTTCAATGGCAGCCACATCCCTGGAAGTCCGTTCAACGTGAGGGTGGGGGAGGCCGGACAGGCTGGAGACCCAGGCAAGGTGACAGTGTATGGGCCTGGACTGGATGGAGGATCCACAGGTACATACACTACTCTATATCTTCTTCTTATCTTCTTACTCCTGCTGTACACAGACCCTCTTACAATCAACAATACCGGACAAGGACATGGGGGGAACAGAGGGTTAAATACACAACATGTAATTGATGGGATTGAAACCAGGTGTGTGGGAAGACAAGACAAACGGAAAATGAAAGGTGGAACGGTGATGACTAGAAGACCGGTGACGTCGACCACCGAACGTCGCCCGAACAAGGAGAGGGACTGACTTCGGAGGAAGTCATGACACTGGGCCTGCTGTGGCTGTGACACTGTCCTCTGAAGTCTCTCTCCCTGGCTCTTTCCCTTTCACCACCCTCATTGACTCAGTCTGTCTCCTAGAAAAGAAATAAGGTGTTTGGCATACTCCTAACTACCGGTACACAAAACTACACAATTAATCACAACAGCAATATCATTACCTTAAACAAATCTTAATTCAGTTTAAGTTGAGAGTGGGGGTATCCATGGCATTTTTCAATTATTTTACAAGTCTAAAAATGAGAGAACCTTTCATAATGTTGCCAAACAAAGACCCAACAAACTGTCCCTGCCTATCTGTCCCCAACTCTGCTGTCTGTGTGCCATCTGTTGCCTGCTCTGCCTAATGACATCATTATGAAACATTTCCATTAGCATTTCACTTCTTTCCTCTGAACATTTTATCAACTAGTCTTTGAGATACTAGGCTACTAAGGTTCCTACTTTGCGTTTTGGTGTACTGAAAAATGCTCTGTCTTTTTTATTTTTTCTGCCATTTTTACTACCTGACTGACTGACTGGCTGGCTACGCGCACACACACACACACACACACACACACACACACACACACACACACACACACACACACACACACACTGTGCAGGCTATTTACAGTAGCAGTAGGAGATGGGCTTCTATCATCTATTATCTTCTATTATTCTAAAATGGGCTTCAATCATTGCGTATTATTAATATTATTGAAATTACATACAGTAGTTATGTTTACAGTGATATATTGGGGGGGACAAATCATATTTTTCCCAGGATGGGGGGGGGGGGGGGGGGGGGGGTCGTGTCCCCCCGGGGATTTCCGCCTATGGCCTTAATTGACTCAAGAGATTTCCTTGTCTCGGTTGGCTCGGCAGGCTCCCACCCCAAGTCGGGCTCCCCCGCCTCAGCCGGCTCGTCGGGCTCCCACGCCTCAGCCGGCTCATCCGGCCCGTCAGGCTCACCAGGTGGCGCCCCTAGGGGGGGGTTACTATCACGTCTGCTCCCGCTCACCCTCTCTCGCCAGGCTGCCCATCATTATGCACACCTGTCACCATCATTACGCGCATTGGCGCGTCAGTGGAGTCACCTGGACTCCTTCAAATCTCATTTGGAGAAAATATCCTTTCCATTTTATTTAGCTTTGTTCAATTGTATTCTTCATACTATAAAATAATGCCATGGAATTCTAAGTAAATCTTGTCTTCTAAATGAACTAGCCCACAGCCATTTGACATAGCCAGATCAGGACCTAACATAAGGACAACTCAGAGTATGCTATTCTGTTCTTCTAAATAGACTACATTTTCTTCACATCATGCTTCTTTAGACCTGTCTAAAAAATAAATCATGGATTTATTGTGAAGGTGTAGGCTATATTACATTGATTTACTAGACTTTTCTAAATGTATATGTTCCAAAGGTCTGCATCAGTGTCTTGTAGGCTATGTGTGGAAGCCAGGAGATGCTAAATGTGTTTATGTTAATTAACGGTCAATTACCGTTAGACCGACAGTTATTTGCTTGACAATCACTGGCTGACACATTTGTGACCGCCACAGCCCTAGTTGTGATGCTGTCTTAAAATGATGTATTATGAATGCTAGGTCTCCTCACCATGTAGTCTTTTCTCTCTCCCTCTAGGTGTAGCTTCAGAGTTTATAGTGAACACCTGTAACGCTGGGTCAGGTGCCCTGTCCGTGACCATCGACGGTCCCTCTAAGGTGAAGATGGACTGTTCCGATTGCCTTGATGGCTACAAGGTCATCTACACACCCATGGCCCCCGGCAACTATCTCATCGCCATCAAATATGGAGGACCCAACCATATAGTGTGCAGCCCATTCAAAGCCAAAGTCACAGGTGTGTGTTCGGTGTGTGACGCGTGTGTGCAGCTTGACTGCCAGATCTTGATGAAAAGGTTGTTGGAGGTTTTCGGTATAAAACGAGACACTCTGAAAAGTTCAAAGTTCCTAGAAATTCTATAATGAATACGTAGCATATAAATAACAAATTACATAAATGGTACATAAGTAAAAAAATTCTCTCATCGGGATTGTAAATTGAATAGTCACTGACTTCAGTGCTGAAGACTGTGTGCATCCTCTGAAGCACCGGCAAAATATAGAAAATAAGGCTAGATACTGTATGTTGTTGTGAAGTTACAAAGAATCCCTCCGAGTATGAGAAATCTATGCTGTATGAATATGTTGAGATGGGGAAAACAGTAGCCTAGAGGTTAACAGTGTTGTTCTAAGTAGCCTCCCTCACTCTCATAAGAAACCCCCGTTCATGGTGCTCTTGTCTGTTCTGAGGAGGGGACGTGTTAGATTATGTAATGTCTGGTTTGAGCCGTGACTGCAGCTCTTTTGTAACATGTCTCCCTCCCTCAGGTACCCGTCTGTCTGGTGGTCACAGCCTTCACGAGACGTCCTCGGTCCTGGTAGAGACGATCACTAAGACGTCCAAGGTAGCAGGAGCGTACAGTACCTCGTCCCCCTCAAAACTGACCTCTGACGCCAGCAAGGTGGTGTGTCGCGGCGGCGGGCTCACCAAGGCTCTGGTCGGACAGAAGAATATATTCAATGTGGACTGCAGCAAAGCAGGTGAGAAGAACAGACTCGAGGAATAGATCCACACACCAATATGTAACACACACATACACACACTCCTCTAGTACCATTCCTAACCCTCCCCTCTTCCAGGTACTAACATGTTGCTGGTGGGATTGCACGGTCCCAGGACGCCCAGTGAAGAGGTGTACGTTAAACACATGGGCAACCGCCTGTACAACGTCACCTACACTGTCAACGACAAGGACAACTACACCGTTATTGTCAAGTGGGGGAATGACAGTGTCCCTGGCAGCCCCTTCAAAGTAGCTGTGCCCTGAAAGAACTCTGTTCTCCAACCCTTAATCTTACCCCTGACCCCCATTTCGCCCCCACCCTGCTCCGCTACTCCGCTACACTCTTCACTGGACGACTGTAGAACGAACCTCCTCTCCCAATGTGCACAAAAAAATGCAAGGAAGTTTCTCTCCTCTCCCCTTAAAGGAAAAAATAAGATTTCAACCTTTATTTAAAAATGATTAACTCTAACTGTTACTGTTTAGAGAAAAGTTGTTGGTGACTAGTGTGGTGTCATAGAGTTGGAAAGAGGGCACTCCTATATTTTCCCATTAATCGCTTCTGTAACTGCATGGGCAGTGCGCCGTCTATCGATCTCTATGTGTACTGTAGACGTGTTCCAAGTCATGTTGGTATTTTGATTGGTCCCAAGACCCTGTTTGACCAATAGAAAGGGATTGTTGTGTAGCAAAGGATGGCTTAATGTGTGAATGTTATAAACAGAAGATAATTTGCTATTAAACAGTATTAAATCTCATATGGTTTTGTATGCTTAAAAAAAGAGAAACATGTCTTTTTTTTTTATTAACCTATATGTTTTGGTAAACTTTGCAGATATAATAAAGATTTAACTGCTGCCTTGACAAAACACAAGTGGGTTTATTTAGTGATTTTGACTGAATGTGAGTGTCATTATGAACACGCCTTGGGGCTTTTCTAGGATTTTAAGACATTTTGGGCTTAGCCCAGAGCCAGTAGGGGGATCCGGGGGCATCCTCCCCTGGCAAAAGAAGGAATTTCAACAGTTAAATGCATGAATTTTGATGCACTTTGAGATGAACATTGAGAGTGTAGAACATTGAGAGATTAGATATTTTTCATGTAATTTGCACCTTCCCACCTGCCACAGCAGACACTGCCAGTACTCAATTAACCTCTCTAGGGTATGTGGGACGGTAGCGTCTCACCTCGTCAACAGCCAGTGAAACTGCAGGGCGCCAAATTCAAACAACAGAAATCCCATAATTTAAATTCCTCAAACATACAAGTATTTTACACCATTTTAAAGATACAGTCGTTGTAAATCCAGCCACAGTGTCCAATTTCAAAAAGGTTTTACGATGAAAGCACACTAAACGATTATGTTAGGTCAGAGCCAAGTCACAAAAAAACACAGCCATTTTCCAGCCAAAGAGAGGAGTCACAAAAAACAGAAATAGAGATAAAATGAATCACTAATCTTTGATTATCTTCATCAGATGACACTTATAGGACTTCATGTTACACAATACATGTATGTTTTGTTCGGTAAAGTTCATATTTATATCCAAAAATCTGAGTTTAGACGGGACGCTACTGTCTCACTTGGCCAAAAGCCAGAGAAAATGCAGAGCGCCAAATTCAGATAAATTACTATAAAAATCTAACTTTCATTAAATCACACATGTAAGATACCAAATTAAAGCTACACTGCTTGTGTAACGGCTGTCTTCGGGTGAAAGAGAGGAGGACCAAGAAGCAGCGTGAATATAATCTATATTTAATGGGAAAATACTTAAACACCGAACAAAAACAACAAACCGACAAAAACGAACGAAGACGCTACAGTCCTGAACATCGGAACACAGAACAGATGAACACACGAACAGGAACAATCACCCACAAACAAACAGTGAAAACAGGCAACCTTAATATGGTTCCCAATCAGAGACAATGACAAACACCTGCCTCTGATTGAGAACCATATTAGGCCAAACAACAAACCCAACATAGAAACACAAAACATAGAATGCCCACCCAGCTCACGTCCTGACCAACTAAACAAAGACTAAACAAAGGAAATAAGGAACGTGACAGATTGTGAATCCAGCCAACATGTCCGACTTCAAATAGGCTTTTCAGCGAAAGCAAACGATGCTATTATCTGAGGATAGTACCATATTAAACAAAGAGAGAGAAGCATATTTCAACCCTGCAGGCGCGACTCAAAACGCAGAACTAAAAATATAATTGATGCCTTACCTTTGACGAGCTTCTGTTGTTGGCACTCCAATATGTCCCATAAACATCACAAATGGTCCTTTTGTTCGATTAATTCCATCGATATACAGTGGGGAGAACAAGTATTTGATACACTGCCGATTTTGCAGGTGTTCCTACTTACAAAGCATGTAGAGGTCTGTAATTTGTATCATCGGTACACTTTAACTGTGAGAGACGGAATCTAAAACAAAATCCAGAAAATCTCAGTGTATGATTTTTAAGTAATTCATTTGCATTTTACACACAGTATGGATCATGTGCACTGTGGAATTGTGTAATAATGACATGCCCCCCATGGTTATTCCCTTAGGTGTGTCCCAAATGGCACCTTATTACCTACACAGTGCACAGCTTTTGACCAGATCAAAAGTAGTGCACTATATAGGCAATAGGGTGCCATGTAGGATGCAACCTTACTGTTGTTCTCTACACCTGCAGTTATTAGCTTCCTTCACCTGAAGTAGCAAAACCATTTCTCATCATGGCCTTTCTGTTGTCAAGTGCTACTGGGCTGGGCTGTTGACTGTCAAAGGGTCATGTGTACAGATGCAGGATCCTAATTTGACCTGTATTGTGGCAGAAAAATAATCCTGCAGCAACAGGATTTGAACGTTTAGTCCGCAAAGTTGCTTGATCGGTGGTTATGTTATTAGCTGGTCGAAATGACACTACATTCAAATTGGAATACTGTTAATATAACTGTGTGTTAGTGCGGTTTTTAAGTGAATTTCTGTAAATCACCAAGCTCATCTGCATTTCCTGCGACACAGGAATCTCTCAGCAACAAAAGGTTGTTCAAATTAAGATCTTACATCTGTACAATGACCACTGCTGAGCAGCTAGTACACACACACACACACCAGCTATAGTCTAATCGTCTAGTCTTGTTTGGCATGCATTCTGAGTCCGAGGTACATCTCTACGGGGACCTTCCATCCAGTGCTTATTTGAGCCGGATGCTGCCGGAACAGGATCTGGCACCTCTCAAGATTTGACTTTCTTTGTTCCGACACTTATTTGACAAGATCCGGTATCTCTCGTGGCATGATTTATTAACTATTTCACTGTTCGCACTGTAGACATTCTAATAAAAGCGATCCGCATTAAATCAAGTTGCCTCCTCGTTATTTCTCCCGCCCCCCAGAAAGACCTTCATGTAAAAGTGCGGTGATCCTTCTATGTAATCATCCTATCCTGCTACACAGATTCCAGACCTGCTCTCTTATTCGTACATAGACGTTATGGGGAGGGCCAGTGGGGTAAGAAACTAATCTCGACACAGGTCTTGGTAGTGGTGGTCAGCTAGTGAAGAGGTCCCTACGTAATCACGTCACACAGCCTAGTCTAGTCGTCTCCCTACTGAAGTCAGACTGTGGGAGAGGGAGATGGGGAGTTGGGGGGGGAGGGGGGTAAGTGCATCCATCGACGAAGTGCTCGGAGCAGGTGCAATTTGCAGATGAAGAACAAGCCCACGTATAACCCTTGGCTTGTCATGCAGAATTCAAAGTTGGGCTGTACAACATGCAAAAAGGTATGGGATCTTCGGTCTAGAAACAACTGGAGGGATTTAAACTAGCAAAAGATTGGGTGGAATTTACAGTAAATGAACATCCTATGCATCAGACGAAAAAGAAGAAAAAAAAGAGCCCTCCAAAA
Source organism: Salvelinus fontinalis (assembly GCF_029448725.1). NCBI lineage: Eukaryota > Metazoa > Chordata > Actinopteri > Salmoniformes > Salmonidae > Salvelinus > Salvelinus fontinalis. Next base: position 2,895,414 of record NC_074676.1, on the reverse strand, counting down.
AAGTTTTGGGAACATGGCTGAATCAAGGTGCATTTGGTGGCACCAAGAATTGAAGACAAGGCTAAAGAGGAAACCCAGGTTAACACTCAAAATTGAAGAAAAAAAATTGATACTACAGCCAGAGTTTTACGAATATTCTTAGGAAGCTAAACATCACAGCCACATGCTCGCTCATGGCTTTGAGCAAGAAGTTGACCTTCAGGGGATAAATGGACTTAACACGGTGGATAGTGATTGCGGGAGGTTTTGAAAACTAAGGATGCCTTTTTTTCCTTTACCTACACAGCACAGAACACATTTGTAATCTGAATATGTGCTTTATATTATCACATAGGCAGGAGACCTATACATTCTCATATTTGTGTTCTGCTGTAGCCTACATTGATATATTTTATTTGAAGTTACAGTTGAAGTCGGAAGTTTACATACACTTATTTTGGAGTCATTAAAACTTGTTTTTCAACCACTCCACAAATATCTTGTTAACAAACTATAGTTTTCGCAAGTCGGTTAGGACATCTACTTTGTGCATGACACAATTCATTTTTCCAACAATTGTTTACAGACAGATTATTTCACTTATAATTCACTGTTTCACAATTCTATTGGGTAAGAAGTTTACATACACTAAGTTGACTGTGCCTTTAAACAGTTTGGAAAATTCCAGAAAATTATGTCATGGCTATTGAAGCTTCTGATAGGCTAATTGACATCATTTGAGTCAATTGGATTTGTACCTGTGGATGGATTTCAAGGCCTACCTTCACACTCAGTGCCTCTTTGCTTGACATCATGGGAAAATCAAAAGAAATCAACCAAGACCTGAGAAAAAAATTAGTACGCAAGTATAAACACCATGGGACCATGCAGTTGTCACACCGCACATGAAGGATACGCATTCTGTCTCCTAGATATGAACGTACTTTGGTGCGAAAGGGCCAAATCAATCACAGAACAACAGCAAAGGACCTTCTGAAGATGCTGGTGGAAACAGGTACAAAAGTATCTATATCCACAGTAAAACGAGTCCTAAATCTGTCACGAATCCCGTTTCCTGAGTCTGGTTGTTGCCTGTGTTCTGTTCTGGAGTGTTTTTCCGGTGTCCTGGAACGCACCCTGTCTGGTTGCCGGGCGTTTTAGCTAGTTGGGAGATCTCAGATTAACCGCACCTGTATCCCATCAGCTATCTGTGCACCTGGTCCTGATCATCATCTCTCCTCTTCATAAGCCCGGACCTGACATCCAATCCCTGCCGGTTAGCCTTAAACAGTAGGTTGTGCCAGCGTATCAGCCTCCAGCTTGATAGAAATTGTTTTGTTGTTTTTGTACGTCTTGCTTGCCTGAAACTTACCCCCCGTTTGTTCTGTCTTCAGTTATTCACCCGGATCACTTACCCCATTCCTGCCTGGTCGTCGGAGGCTTCCGCTACTCCCTTGGATCCACCTATTCACTCCCATCAACTCACCACCGCTGTCCGTTACGCTACCTGGATATTTCTACCCCCTTCATATTCACTTGTAAATAAATACTCACCTTCTTCCTACTCTCCTTGTCCTGGTCTGCTTCTGGGTTCGATTTTGAAAGAACGTGACAAAATCGACATAACCTGAAAGGCTGCTCAGCAAGGAAGAAGCCACTGCTCCAAAATCACTTTAAAAAAGCCAGACTACGGGTTGCAACTGCACATGGGGACAAAGATCGGACATCGGAGAAATGTCCTCTGGTCTGATGAAGCAAAAATAGAATTGTTTGGCCATACTGACCATAGGTGTGTTTGGAGGAAAAATGGGGAGTCTTGCAAGCCGAAGAACACCATCCCAGCCATGAAGCACGGGGGTGGCAGCATCATGTTGTGGGGGTGTTTTGCTGCAAGAGGGATTGGTGTACTTCATGAGGCAGAAAAATATTGTCGATACATTGAAGCAACAATAACTGTTGTTGGTAACTGTACCTCACCGGGATTTGATTGAGACCTCGATAGTCAATGCACGGGTGCAGATCTCCATCCTTCTTCACAAAAAAGAAACTCGAGGAGGCGGGTGAAGTGGATGACTGAATGTACCCCTGACGCAGGGATTCGGAGACATATGTCTCCATAGCCACCGTCTCCGCTTGCGAAGGAAGCGTCTGATATACATATCATATATATATATGAGGTTGGAATAATACTGTGAAATTGTGAAAATTATGATCATGCATTTTAGTGTAAGAGCTGTTTGAAAAGACCGCCTGAATAAAAGACCGCCAGAAATTGAAGCCTGTTTTGGTAGAATGGAGTTTTGGCCTGCCTGGTGACATTACCAGATGGTAAATTAGTTAATAGGTCAATAAGAAAAAGAGTTCCAAACCTCTCTGCCAATAACAACACATTTTCAGTTTTCCCCTCCCTACGCAGGCCACTCCCAGACAGTCCTAGCTAAATTCTTGCTTGAGAAATTACTCTTGCTGTCAAGTTTTGACCTCTTTCTTGTGCAATTCCCCACTTGAAAAGGACAATCCCTCCACGTGAAGATTTTAACTGGATTTCACTCAATAAACAGCCATAGAATCAGTTGTTTGTCTTTTATTTACCATTCTTTGGTTGGCAGTAAACAGGTGAAAAACCTCAAAAAAGAGATGACAAATACAAGTGATTATTTGAGTTGACAGCCTAATTAAATACACAAAATTATCCACATTCACCTCAGAAACACATTTCTGCCATTATCAAATACAAGGTTTCCACTGTTAAGCAAATGTTTCCCAAAATAGAAACCCACCATTTTTAATCAAATGAGCAGAATCAGTACACTTTTATCCAAATTTGCATTTTAGCCAAACACATTCAAAATACCTCTAGTAGCCTAAAACCACACTTATTTTCTAATCAGCAGTTAAGCAGACAAATCCTACATCTTTTAGCCAAAGATTTTCCAGACTATACATTTGTTACTGAATTAAGAACTTGGTTTACTAAGATTTCTACAAAGTTTAAATTACTTTTAACCATTTCAAACAAGTTCTATCAACAATGAATTTGGCTCTTCTTACTTTATACCCCACAAACAACATTTGAAGTTATAAATACCACTGCAAAAGTCCTATCAAAGTTAAGAGTTAAGTCTGTGTTTTCCAGAGTATCATTAGCAGTGCACTGCTTAAGTCAATCTAACAAAACATGGCCAATATGGCGCTTACCGGCTGTCTTTCACAGTTTTGTGGAGGGCTTGGACTTGCACAGTCACCTTGATCACATAGATGAAGTTTCCTTGGTCTTGTGGTGCTATAAATGCTCCTTTCACTGCGTTCTAAAGACAACAGCAGAGCCAGGTGCTGCACGCCCAGATTGCCTGGAAGATTTGTTCCACCTGGTTCACCACTGATTGAAGGAGGAGGAGTTTCACCACTGAGGAGCTCCCAGGCAGTTTGACAGCACACCTCCCACTCAATCTTCCCACGGGAACCGATGGAAAGATTGTAAATCAGCACCTACATACTGCCGGTCAGCTCCGAGTTTGATCCTCAACTGGTAGCAAGACAACCAAGCGTCGAACATCTCTGTGCAGGACTGTTGTTTGCGTAGCTTCTTTCAGGACTTTGGCCGATGGTCGGTTTAGTGCGGGTTTTGTGACAGGAAGGCAGGAGCTTTGGACCACTTTGACGTTCACGTCTCGAACAATGCCCTTAGCATCTGGATTAACGCTCATCACCCGTCCTAGTTTGAATTGGCCCCTCATTGCATTTTGGTCACACAACCAGACAATATCTCCGACAGCAACGTTGCGATATGAAGTGTGCCATTTACTTCTCAGAAATAAGTTTGGGCCGGCAAGCTGGCTCCAAGACCTCCAGCTTTTGCTGACCTGGTTCTGCATCTCTCTGAGTCTCTTGTAAGGGTAGTTCGCAAAGTCAAATGTTCTGATCTCACCGCTTGGAGAGGCCCAGCCCAGGAGAAGTGTGTTGGGTGACACATACTGCACGCTTTCTTCATGGCTCTGCACCCTGGCATCTATTGGGCATTCGTTGGCAAGGTTTGCAGCAAGTTGTAGTGTTGTCTGAAGCTCGCTGTAGCTAAGGCCTGTGTTGTTGCCCAGGCTCTGCAGTGCCTTCTTGAGAATGCAAACAGCGGCTTCAGCAGCCCCATCGCGGTGAGGTGAGTCAGCAGGGTGAATTGTCCACTCCCATTTGTTACCTTTTTGAGCCGACATCTCTTCTATTGAAGTTCTATTCTGAGCATCCAGGAACTGGTACAGCTCTCTTCGGACAGGTTTGGCGCCGATGAAGTTTGTCCCCGGGTCGGACCAGATCTTTCTTGGGTGCCCTCTAATTGCAGTAAAGCGTTGGTAAGCCATCAAGAAGCTCTCTGTCGACATTGTGTTGACCAGGTCTGCATGAATTGCCCTGCTGGCCATACAGCTGAAGACGACACCCCACACTTTCATTGAGACCCGTTTCTTGATGTCATCTTTGACAAGGTACGGTCCGAAGAGGTCGACTGTAGTGAACTCGAACGGAGCTGCAGGTGTGGCTCTTTCAGCAGGTAAGTCAGCCATTACCTGTTCGCACCTTCTTGCTCTTGACTTTTTGCAGAAAAGGCAGTTATCCACTACTTTTTGGGAAATTTTTCTTCCTTGGATGACCCAGGCTTTCCTACTCATTTTCAGCAGGGTTGCAGCCACACCTTCATGACCCTCATCGTGCGCCTCCCGTGCCAATAAAGTAGAGACCCATGCATTGAAAGGCAGAAGGGGAACTGCAGCGCCATCCTCCCTGAAGCCATGGATTCTCCCACCGCAGACTAGTAACCCAGATTCTGGCTCTCTGTACACAACCAAGCGGTCCGTAGTGGTAGTTGGGAACGTCACCCCCTCTTGAGCAGCAAGATAGATGTCTCTTATTGCCTCTTGACGTTCTGTGGCGGTGATAACTCCTTTTGTGGGAATCGCCTCCCACTTTGGGGTCTCAATGGATTTTGTTGCAGATCTAAACTTTTTGGCGGCTCTCCAGATCAAAGCAACCGTCTTGATTAGACACTTTAGGCTACTAAAGCGCCTCTCATCCACCAAGTTTAGGACAGCTGCACCTGCAGGAAATCGTCCCACAAGACTTGGAAGACTTCTTTTCGCTTGGGCTCTGGTGAGTGCTGCCACAAATGACTTCTTTTGCATATTGTTAATGCTCTCTCGAGCTGTCACAGACACATCTTTTGACGACATAATTGGCCACTCGCTCTCTGGAAGATATAGAAACTCTGGCCCTTGCTGCCACTCTGAATGGGCATCAAGTTCCTTTGGCCCAGCTCCTCGAGTGATAATGTCGGCTATATTGAGTGGTCCAGGGATCCACCACCAGTCCTGTAGCCGTGTGCTCTCTTAAATCTCTCCAATTCTATTAGCGAAGAAAGTCTGAAATCCATAGCTTTCTCGCTGGATAGCTCCAAGAACAGTCTGACTGTCTAACAAATGGTACCACCTTTTTATCTGGATCTGGGTATGCTGTTCAAAGTACTTTTTCAGGCGGCTTGCAAAGACTGCACCGCAAAGTTCTGCTTTGACTGCATCCCCCTTCTGGTCTAGTGGTGTCAGCTTTGCTTTTGACTCCACTAGTCGAATTGTTAATTGTTTGTTGCAGTTCCACCGCAGGTAGAGGACAGCACCATAGGAGCTTTCACTGCCATCTGAAAAAGTGACAGCGACTGGTTCAGTTGTTGCCTTTGGTGGAGTAAGAGCTCTTGGGAACATTACTTTGCTTAGCTGGACGTACTCCTCAAAAATTCCAATTGCATCTTTGCGGAGCTCATCCGACAGGGGAAGGTCCCATGTGTCCTTGACCATGCTGCCCTTTGATTTTGCCTCTTGGAATGCCCTTCGGACCAAGATAGCCCCTCTTTGCTTTGATGGCGTTGTCAGGCCAACTGGGTCGTACAAACCAGCAACTTGACTCAGCAGTTCACGTCTTGTCAGCGGGTCTGGTGTCTGTGCTTGTACTTTTTCTAGCAGTAAGTCTTGCCCAAGTCTCATCTTTTTCTTCCGCCTGGAGAAGTTGACCTTCACCATGACATGCAACATGTCTTCATCCACAATGTACCTGAGACCGAGCGCCTTGTTGTCTTCCTCCTTAAGCTGATTTGGCAGGACAACAATATTTGGTGATGCCTTTTCTCTTTCTCCTTTATTTTGGCCTGAGAAGACCCAAGGCTTCAGTGCAAACCCTCCTGCTTTTAGAATCAGCTCCACATTCTTTGTGATGACTTCGAGTTTTTCACGGCAGTTGTGGGATGTCAAGATGTTATCGACGTAGCTGTGCTCATGTAATACTTGGCATTCATCTGTGAGGTGGCTGAATTGAGGCAGGTTAGCCGTCTCCCTCATGGCCAGTTGTGCTATGCACTCTGCTGGCTTGTCCCCGATATTCACTCTGGTTATGGCGTATTGTTCCACCTCATCGCCCTCTGAATCCCGCCACAAGAACCGGTGTAGATGGACTTCCCTCTCCTCGAGCCACACAGAATTGTACATTTTTCTGACGTCTCCTAAAGCGGCGTAGGAGCCTTGGCGGAACTTGAGGAGGACAGCTCGAATCGGATTGAGAACGTCAGGGCCTTTCATCAGAAGGTCATTCAGACTTTGGCCTTTGTACTTCTGACTGCTGTTCCAGACAAGTCTTACCGGAGTTGTAACAGGGAGGGGGTTGGGTGCGATAAGATGACTACTATACCAGACAGGTCCATTCCAGTTGGTTAGATCCTCTTTGGTCAGCTTTCTTGCAGCCCGGCGGTCAACCATTTCGTGGACTTGAGCACCATAGGCTTTTTTCCACTGCGGTTCTTTGGCGAGCTGTCTCTCTGTTCTGAGAAAGGTTGCCTCCACTGCTTTTATGTTGTTTGGCAATGTAGATGGGTCAATGAGCCATGGATACCTTGCATGCCAGTGTGGACTATCACTGTGGTCATCAGCACCAACATAAGTCAGGCCACCCTTAACAACTTCCAGCTCCCTTTCTTCGGCCAGAGTCATTTCTTTGCCACCAAGTTGACAACTGCCGCAGCGACATCCTCCACATTTTGGGGTGCAAGGGGCGCCAATGCTATCCCATCTCCACCACTCAATAAAATCCCGAGTGGAAATAGCAGAATAAGAAGACTTGATGGTAGGTTTGGCGCAGATATGTTCTTCATACATCAATGCTGCTGTTCTCATGGATCTGGCGAAGTGCGCTCTGGACTGGTGTGCTGTAACTGTAGCCTCTTCAAACAGACCAGGGTGTGTCCCTGCAATTGTCTTTCCCAATGGCCCATCCCATAGTACAAGGTCCCCAACGGTGCGTATTTTCTGTGGGACCAGTCGCCCTTCCTTATGGCTTATCAAAAGCTGTATCTGTCTTGGTCTAACAAGTTCATTTTGGGGGACATCTGGAAAGAATTTTTGGAGTCTTTTGGCTGTCACATGTTTGTGAATCTCTGCAATGCTGTCCAAACCATAGCAGAGGAGTTGGTGGGATCTGACATTGCCTTGCTCTGTGCGGACCCGGATCTTTAGGAGGTACCGTTTTGTGGTGACTTGAACTTTCATTCCTCCCACACCATGGACAACAAGGGTTATGGCTTCACTTCTAAGGTTCAAACGATCAGCTGCATCATGAGTTATATAGTTTGTATCCGATGCCAGGTCGATCAAAGTCCCAACTTTTTGTCCTGCATTGGCCGTGACCTCTAAGAGCATCATGATGACGGGCCACTCCACTATTCCATTCTCTGCTAGAAGACTGGGTTGGTTGGACACAAGAGAGGTTCTGGCTATAGTGTTGCAAAAGGCATTGCAACACTTCTCTGCAAGTTCAGGTGAGAGACTTTTAATGAACTCTTCTTGGGCTTGGGTATAACGCTCTCTTGTGTCACCTCCCACTTTGCTGTTATTGGACCTCTGGACGACATTCCCTTTGGATGTACCAGCTCTCGGGCAGAGGTAATAGTGGTGTTCTGCAGCACGCTGTTCTATGCAGTCTGGCCTCCTGCACAGAAACTCTGATTTACAACAGTCACCTTCCTTGTGAATCTCCAGGCATCTTTTGCAGGCTCCCAGCTTCCTGACAGCATCTCTTTTCTCTGACAGCTTAAGCGTGCGAAACTTTTGGCAGAAATATAGCCTTTTCTTATGCTTGCCGTCTCCGCAGACCACACATCCTTGAGCCTGGTTGCTTAGTTGGGTGGAGGTTCTGGTTCGAGCTTGCCGAGGTTCAGATTTCGGTTTTGGTTCCTCCTCTCTCAGTTGGTCCAGCTTCTCATAGATGGCTTCTTGAACTTGAAGAAACTTGTGGAGGTAGTCAAATCGCTTGTCTTCTTCAGCTTCATCACCTTTGCCAGCTACATGAAGAAGCCATTCCTTCTTCAGGCCATCAGGAAGTTTACTCTCTATTGTCTTTGTTACAAGAGGGTTCTTTATAGCACCGGTCTTGCCAAGCTCGTTCAGATCGACCAGGGCTTTTTCTACCGATTGGATGAGCTCAACAATCCTCCTGGGCTGGTTACCTTTAACTGCTTGGAGTCTTTGGAGCTCTTCTACTATCTCAAGGGCTATAGTTGTCTTATTTCCAAAGCGGTTCTCCAAGACCCGGAAAACCTCCTCAGCAGTTGTGTAAGTTGTCAGGTGAAGGTCTCGTATGGTCTTCTCATCCACACTGTCGAGAAGTTGGAACTTTTTAACCTCTCTGGATCCAGTAGGTTCTCCCTGCATCTGGAGCGCTTCCCAGTCTTTTTTCCACCGGTGAAACTCTCGGCGGATGCCAGAAAACTTTGGGAGGGAAGCAGGCTTTAATTTAATTGCTGGTGTGGCCACAGAACTGTTTGAAGTAGTACTCAATCTGCTGGTTTCTCCTCTAACGTGTGCCCCTGTAAAGTCTGCTTGTCTTATTGTGAGATTTGGCAGGATAGTTTCAAGGTCTTTGATACGACTCTGGAAATGTTGTTGCTCTGCAGGGGGGGCCCAGCACTTCCAATGTTTATGCACCTCTTTCGCAGCCTTCACAAGTTTCTCTAGTTGTCCGATCATGAAGAGATATGCATCTGGGTTTTTACTTGGGTCCACAGCTCCCACGTTTTCTGCTTGCGACTCTGCTGTTGTAATTGCTTGTGTCAGTTCATATTCCCCGAAATTGGCCCACAATGTCTTTTGTATGAGGTCCTTTAGCTCTTGCAGTTTTTTCTCACACTCATTGGCTGTTTTGACCAAGTCAGACTTCTGCTGCTCGCTCAACTCCTCTGCATCAGAGTTTTCTTCAATACATTGCCTCTCTACATCATCGTTGGCTTCCAGGACTCTGCCAGCTTCTGCAGTGAGCTTCCTAAAATTGTCTCTGAGCTCCTCTTCTGACATCATTGTATGCATTCGTAGCACATTATTGGCCAGACGGGAAAACTGACGCTTCGCTGATGTCCTTGCGGTCTTTAGCTGCTCCACCAGTAATGAATCAGCCATTTCAATCACAGCAGCAGGCGGGAACAGTCTTTAATTGTCTCTCTGGACACGTGTGGTCACTTTTCTTGTCCTTTTCCAGTCTTGAGCCACGGTTTTTCACTGTCAAGTTTTGACCTCTTTCTTGTGCAATTCCCCACTTGAAAAGGACAATCCCTCCACGTGAAGATTTTAACTGGATTTCACTCAATAAACAGCCATAGAATCAGTTGTTTGTCTTTTATTTACCATTCTTTGGTTGGCAGTAAACAGGTGAAAAACCTCAAAAAAGAGATGACAAATACAAGTGATTATTTGAGTTGACAGCCTAATTAAATACACAAAATTATCCACATTCACCTCAGAAACACATTTCTGCCATTATCAAATACAAGGTTTCCACTGTTAAGCAAATGTTTCCCAAAATAGAAACCCACCATTTTTAATCAAATGAGCAGAATCAGTACACTTTTATCCAAATTTGCATTTTAGCCAAACACATTCAAAATACCTCTAGTAGCCTAAAACCACACTTATTTTCTAATCAGCAGTTAAGCAGACAAATCCTACATCTTTTAGCCAAAGATTTTCCAGACTATACATTTGTTACTGAATTAAGAACTTGGTTTACTAAGATTTCTACAAAGTTTAAATTACTTTTAACCATTTCAAACAAGTTCTATCAACAATGAATTTGGCTCTTCTTACTTTATACCCCACAAACAACATTTGAAGTTATAAATACCACTGCAAAAGTCCTATCAAAGTTAAGAGTTAAGTCTGTGTTTTCCAGAGTATCATTAGCAGTGCACTGCTTAAGTCAATCTAACAAAACATGGCCAATATGGCGCTTACCGGCTGTCTTTCACAGTTTTGTGGAGGGCTTGGACTTGCACAGTCACCTTGATCACATAGATGAAGTTTCCTTGGTCTTGTGGTGCTATAAATGCTCCTTTCACTGCGTTCTAAAGACAACAGCAGAGCCAGGTGCTGCACGCCCAGATTGCCTGGAAGATTTGTTCCACCTGGTTCACCACTGATTGAAGGAGGAGGAGTTTCACCACTGAGGAGCTCCCAGGCAGTTTGACAGCACACTTGCTAAGAAGCTTTTTTTGTTTCTTTTTGACAATTTTTATTAAAAACAATCACAGTAAGGTACTTAATTGTTACCCAAAAAGTATTTGATAGTGAGATAAAAACTGCTGCATTGGGCCTTTAAATTAATTTACCTTTAACTAGGCAAGTCAGTTAAGAACAAATTCGTATTTACAATGACGGCCTAGGAACAGGCCTTGTTCAGGAGAAGAACAACAGATTTGACCTTGTCAGCTCAGGGATTTGAACTAGCAACCTTTCAGTTACTGGCCCAACGCTCTAACCACTAGGCTACCTGCCATCCCAAAGAAGAATAGCCACTGAATATCCATCGTCTACTGGTTAACGTCTTGCTCGATGAGTATACACTGCTCAAAAAAATAAAGGGAACACTTAAACAACACAATGTAACTCCAAGTCAATCACACTTCTGTGAAATCAAACTGTCCACTTAGGAAGCAACACTGATTGACAATACATTTCACATGCTGTTGTGCAAATGGAATAGACAAAAGGTGGAAATTATAGGCAATTAGCAAGACACCCCCCAAAACAGGAGTGATTCTGCAGGTGGTGACCACAGACCACTTCTCAGTTCCTATGCTTCCTGGCTGATGTTTTGGTCACTTTTGAATGCTGGCGGTGCTCTCACTCTAGTGGTAGCATGAGACGGAGTCTACAACCCACACAAGTGGCTCAGGTAGTGCAGTTCATCCAGGATGGCACATCAATGCGAACTGTGGCAAAAAGGTTTGCTGTGTCTGTCAGCGTAGTGTCCAGAGCATGCAGGCGCTACCAGGAGTCAGGCCAGTACATCAGGAGACGTGGAGGAGGCCGTAGGAGGGCAACAACCCAGCAGCAGGACCGTTACCTCCGCCTTTGTGCAAGGACGTGCACTGCCAGAGCCCTGCAAAATGACCTCCAGCAGGCCACAAATGTGCATGTGTCTGCTCAAACGGTCAGAAACAGACTCCATGAGGGTGGTATGAGGGCCCGACGTCCACAGGTGGGGGTTGTGCTTACAGCCCAACACCGTGCAGGACGTTTTGCATTTGCCAGAGAACACCAAGATTGGCAAATTCGCCACTGGCGCCCTGTGCTCTTCACAGATGAAAGCAGGTTCACACTGAGCACATGAGCACATGTGACAGACGTGACAGAGTCTGGAGACGCCGTGGAGAACGTTCTGCTGCCTGCAACATCCTCCAGCATGACCGGTTTGGCGATGGGTCAGTCATGGTGTGGGGTGGCATTTCTTTGTGGGGCCGCACAGCCCTCCATGTGCTCGCCAGAGGTAGCCTGACTGCCATTAGGTACCGAGATGAGATCCTCAGACCCCTTGTGAGACCATATGCTGACAGATGCACATTTGTGGCCTGCTGGAGGTAATTTTGCAGGGCTCTGGTAGTGCACCTCCTTGCACAAAGGCGGAGGTAGCGGTCCTGCTGCTGGGTTGTTGCCCTCCTACGGCCTCCTCCACGTCTCCTGATGTACTGGCCTGTCTCCTGGTAGCGCCTGCATGCTCTGGACACTACGCTGACAGATGCAGCAAACCTTTTTGCCACAGTTCGCATTGATGTGCCATCCTGGATGAACTGCACTACCTGAGCCACTTGTGTGGGTTGTAGACTCCGTCTCATGCTACCACTAGAGTGAGAGCACCGCCAGCATTCAAAAGTGACCAAAACATCAGCCAGGAAGCATATGAACTGAGAAGTGGTCTGTGGTCACCACCTGCAGAATCACTCCTGTTTTGGGGGGTGTCTTGCAAATTGCCTATAATTTCCACCTTTTGTCTATTCCATTTGCACAACAGCATGTGAAATGTATTGTCAATCAGTGTTGCTTCCTAAGTGGACAGTTTGATTTCACAGAAGTGTGATTGACTTGGAGTTACATTGTGTTGTTTAAGTGTTCCCTTTATTTTTTTGAGCAGTGTATTTTCCCCCATACTGAAAGTGTTTGGGAAATATTCAAAGTGAAATTCTGATATTCTAAATTCTGATGTTCTCAATCGATGTATAGCTTAACTGTAAGTGCGTACCTGACTTACTGATAGGAACATTGATGTAGCATCAATTTCACAACAATTTCTCAGAATTCATTTTTACCTCAACTGACGTTCATTGAAGTTATAAAAAGTAGATGTTAGCTACCAGGTAGAAATAAAGTTGTATAGTATAAATAAGTTATTACAAATAGGAAAGCACTGCCACTACTAGAATCCATGTAGATGTGTCAATCTAAACCTGGAGAGAAATCACTGTCCTATCTTCCTACGTATGAAGATCTAGACATTAAGTATTAATGAGGAAGTTCAGCATTTTAGAACATGCTCACATGCTCCTATCACTTCCATTGATTGTGGTGGCTAAAGTTAGCTGAAGTTTGTAGTGGCTGTTTAATGAAAACCAAACCATGGATTACAGTTGCCCATAGACTACAAGGGTGATGAACCATTTTACATCAGCTGTAAAATCCTGAACTTCCCCTTTTAAGGTTGGTTGCATTTGAATACTTGTCAAAAGAGGCCAATGGGTTAAGAAACAGAAGCCATAATGTCCTTTTTTTTTACATTCTTTAAAAGCAAGACCTAGGTAGACTTACTGTGTTAAAATAGTACAAGCTGTACATTGTTGGTAAATATATTTCCCAGTGGTATCTTCATAAAACATCCTTATACCATAACTCCTCTGATTTCTAGGTTTAGTTAAGACAGTTGTAACACATAATATAGTAGTTCTGTTCATAACTGGTGGAGGTTTGCATTTTGCATGCTCCCATTGAATGTGTCTAAGACTCATGAGGTTTGTGAGTGATAACATGAGAGACTGATGGGGGAGATAAATAAATATAAAATGGTACATGATGTGAAGATGTAAATTGAAGAGGACACGGCGAATTTAATTGATCTAATTATAGACAAAATATATAGATTGATAAGGAGAAGGTGAAAAATTCACAAATTGAATTGTGTGTTTTGGTGCAGTGGATAGAATAAATAAATAGTTATATTAAAACACTCAATAAGACCAAGCTAAGTCTCTTAATTTATTTCTTACAGCTGATGTTTATAATAATGGTGGTGGTACTGGTTTCATTGCAGTTTAGAGAGTTCACAAGTTATCTAATGCTTATGTGTTCATTCTAGACAACAAGTGAAACGCAAACTCTCTCTTTCGTTCTATTGGTTTCATAGCGTTAGCCCTTGATGCCCGGCTGTGAAGTTCTTGACATAGGCTGTCTTCCAAATGGCATCCTATTCCCTATATAGTGCAGTATTTTTGACCAGGGCCCATAGGGTACCATTTGAGACACAGCGCAGCCATAGATGGCTGTGAAAGGCTGTGAAACTTGGCCCAGTGAGTAAGACTCTGTACAGGGTAATAATGAGGTCTCCTAGCCTGTCTATCCAGGGGGGCTGGAGGACGTGTGAGGGCCTGACAGACCCACTGGTTGGTCCAAGGTGGAGGGCCTACAGAGACAGACCAGGAGTCTTTGATTAACACAGGCAGAAACACACACGTGATGAAGAGACAGGGGATGAAGTAAGGCTCTGTCATGCCTGCCTGTAGCTCAACTGATCCGTATAACAACACTAGAGAGACTTAACCATAGCAGTAGAAAGCCTGTTTATTTTGGTCCACATTTTGGTCTAGGTCCCACAGCACAGCAGGTAACACCTCAGAGTTCATTAACTGCTGAAAATGTGTGACAGCTGTTAACCCACCTGAGAGGCAGCCAGCCAGCCTGGTACCCCAACAAGGACACACTTTATATTACCTGAGAGCCTGGTACCCCTCTTGATTTGACACACACTGAGGGGCACAGCCAAAACTAATGAAGGTATAAACACTTTATTGATCTGGCAAAGGGTGAGGATTTTTTGATGTGTAAGGAAGCCAACAATGCTAAGAGTACTGTAATGAAACAGGCAGGGAGCAGGTCTCGAACCCTCGACCTTCTAGCCCTAGGTCCGGCGCGCTATCGACTGTGCCGCAAAAGCATGCTCATGCGGTAGAGTCGATTCCTGCGCTTATAAACCCAGGGTCGTTACAGTACTATAAGATCTTTAGGTACATATTCTTGTGTAACCCTCTCACCAAAGACTCAGATTGGCCTGAGAATAGTGATGAAAAGGCCATCTCAGTAAATGAACTTGTATGATATTGACTCACTAGGGGATAATGCAAAAAGCTAGCGATATTACTAGTAAATATTTAAAGCTTAGACTACTGTTTCTAGAATGTTCTCCCATGTAATAAGAATGAATGATCAGTTACACAACATACAGAAATAAAAAATATAAACCCTAGGTACTCTTAAACTCAGTCTTGCAAGCTAACATTGGCGTGCGTTGGAGCTCAATGATGATAGAATGAGCACGCACCCCTGAGGGGCCCACGTGTTGAGGATCAGCATGGCAGATGTGTTGTTGCCTACCCATACCACCTGGGTGCGGCCCATCAGGAAGTCCAGGATCCTGTTGCAGAGGTGTTTAGTCCCAGGGTCATTCTCATATAGGTGTTCCTTTTGTCCAGGTGGGAAAGGACAGTGTGGAGTGAAATTGAGATTGCATCATCTGTCGACCTGTTGGGGTGGTAAGCGAATTGGAGTGGGTCTAGGGTTTCCGGGATGATGGTGAGCCATGAGCAGCATTTCAAAGCACTTCATGGGTACAGACTTGAGTGCTGTGGGGTGGTAGTAATTTTGGAAGGTTACCTTTGCGTTCTTACTCACATCAGATACGGAGAGTGTGATCACACAGTCGTCCGGAACAGCTGGTGCTCTCAAGCTTTCTTCAGTGTTGCTTGCTTTGAAGCAGGCATAAAAAGCATTTGCCCATCTAGTAGGCTTGCGTCACTGGGCAGCTCGTGGCTGGGATTCTCTTTGTGCAGTGGTTCCTCCTTTAATAGTGTGTCATACTGCGGCACACCTTGCTTGCTGCCGCTGCATTCTGTGACACGTCATTTAATTGTCAGCCAGTTTTGCTGTTACTGCAAGTTATTGCTAGTTTGACCACCAGAGGGCATCTTTGAGAAGCATTTGATAGTATTCCGTATTGGCATTACCAGATCATTTAAAACCTTTTTTGTAATAACATAGTGTATAGGTTTGATTTTAAGAAATTTGGCTTAATATTATGGTGTTTCTATTCAGAGAAAAACGAAAAACAAAACCCTCATGGTTTCCGTTAGAATGGAATGGAAAATATAGCGCTGTACAACGTGACGGTCGGGAGTAGGCTACAGGTTTGGAGGATTCTAAATTGTTTGCCTTCATTAGAAAACTTTGTTCCAATATTTCTGTAAATCAGTGACATTTATTCCCATAGTAATTCATTATGGATCCATAACTAAATCAACATCTGCATTTTGAAAGAGTATTTTTTAGCATTATCAACAAAATGTGTTTATTTATTTATTAGGCTACTGTACATACTGTAGTAAACATGGGAAAGTGCCTAATTCCTTACATAAGGGAGAGCAAGCCATGTCTGTACTACAGAATGCGGGGCACGCGGGAGACCAGTGTTATTTCATAGTTGTGCTGTCTTCACTATTTTACAATGTAGAAAATAGTAAAAATAAAAATCCTGGAATGAGTAGATGTGTCCAAAATTTTGACTGGTACTTGCTAAATGAATTTGAATAATATTATGGTGTTTCTATTCCATGAAAAATAAAACCCTCAGGGTTTCTGTTAGGATGGAATGGAAAATATGGCGATGTACAACATGACGGTTGGGAGTAGGCTATCGGGTTGGAGGATTCTAAATTGTTTGCAATATTTATGTCATCCAGAAAATATACTTCCCTGTTGATATCACATACATTATCCTACATTTCACACATATAGTCCAATTACTGATCTTTAGCATTTGGTGGTCTATGTTAACTTCCTACGAGAATAGGCTTTAGGTGAGGCAGATGAACCTGTAGCCATATTACTTCCACATCATCTGACATGAGATCGTCTCTCAACCTAACAATAATATGACTCTGGACATATGGTGCATTTGGAAAGTTTTCAAATCTCGTGACTTTTTCCACATTTTGTTATGTTACAGACTTCTTCTACAATGAATTAAATTGTTTTTTCCCCTCATCAATCTGCACACAATACCGCATAATGACAAAGCAAACACAGGTTTAATTTATTTTTTGCAAATGTATTAAATATGAAAAATGAAATAACACATTTACATATCACCTTTGGAAGTGATTACAGCATCGAGTCTTCTTGGTGTTACGTTTCCAATGGTGAATGAAGGAGTCAGGCGCAGAGGGCAGGGTAGTTTCGAGCATGTGGATATACTTTAATATTCCAAAATAGAATATAAATGAGACGGCTACGCCACACAACAAAAGGGCGCGTCAACATCCAGTCCACAATAAACAAGGACAAAATCCACACGAATACAAACACCACAAACAGAATAACAAGCCCGCACAAAAGCAAGCGGGCCTACTGCCCTTAAGTAGCCTACCCACAAAACTAAACTCAAAACAGGTGCACCCAATCAGCCCAAACTAACAGAAACAAAAAGAAGAGAATCGATAGCAGCTAGTAGGCCAGTGACGACGACCGCCGAGCGCCGCCCGAACAGGAAGAGGCACCATCTTCGGCGGGATTCGTGACAGTACCCCCCCTCTGATGCGCGGCTCCCGCAGCGCGACGACCCGGAGGGCGAGGCGCAGGGCAATCCGGGTGGCGGCGGTGGAAATCAACCAAGAGGGAAGGATCTAAAATGTCCCTCCCCGGTACCCAGCACCTCTCCTCCGGACCGTACCCCTCCCAGTCAACGAGGTACTGCAGGCCCCTCACCCGGCGTCTCGAGACCAGAATAGCTTGTACTGTGTACGCCGGGGACCCCTCGATGTCGAGAGGGGGCGGAGGGACCAGTTGAAGGCACGGTTTACTGAGGCTCCCTTCCTGGCGCATCCGGACCCTTCATTAGCGTTCATAGTGGAGGTGGATGCGTCCGAGGCTCGTGTTGGAGCCGTGCTATCACAGCGCTCGGGCACGCCACCGAAGGGATCTCCGGTACCTCACCTTCCTGAAGGGGACCAGCTACCACCGGCCTGAGGAGAGACACATGAAACGAGGGGTTAATACGATAGTAAGAAGGGAGTTGCAATCTATAACACACCTCGTTTATCTGGTGCGAACACAGGGGCCTCACTGCGGTGGAGGTCAGCGCTCTTCTTCTGCCGTTCACTGGCCTGCCTGAGAGAGTCCTGGACTGCCCGCCAGGTCCCCCTAGAGCGCTGTACCCACTCCTCCACCGCAGGAGCTTCGGTCTGGCTCTGATGCCACGGAGCCAGGACCGGCTGATACCCCAGTACGCATTCAAATGGCGACATGTTAGTTGAGGAGTGGCGGAGTGAGTTCTTGGCCAACTCTGCCCACGGAACGTACCTCGCCCATTCTCCTGGCCGGTCCTGGCAATACGACCTCAGAAACCTACCCACTTCCTGGTTCACTCTTTCCACCTGCCCATTACTTTCGGGGTGATGCCCAGAGGTAAGGCTGACCGAGACCCCCAGACGCTCCATAAACGCCCTCCACACCCGGGACGTGAACTGGGGACCTCGATCAGATACGATGTCCTCCGGCACCCCGTAGTGCCGGAAGACGTGGGTAAATAGAGCCTCGGCAGTCTGTAGGGCCGTAGGGAGACCATGCAATGGAAGGAGACAACAGGACTTAGAAAACCGATCCACAACGACCAGAACGGTAGTGTTCCCCTGAAATGGGGAAAGATCAGTCAGAAAATCTACCGATAGATGAGACCATGGCCGTTGTGGAACCGGGAGGGGTTGTAACTTCCCTCTCGGCAGGTGCCTAGGAGCCTTACTCTGTGCGCATACCGAGCAGGAGGAGACATAGAGTCTCACGTCCTTAGCCAAGGTGGGCCACCAGTATTTCCCCCTAAGACCACGCACTGTCCTCTCAATCCCCGGATGACCCGAAGGAGGTAGGGTGTGAGCCCACCGAATCAATCGATCACGAACACCAAGCGGTACGTACCTAAGGCCAGTCGGACACTGGGAAGGTGCAGGTTCTACCCTCAACGCCCGCTCGATGTCCGCGTCCACCTCCCATACCACCGGGGCCACCAGACAAGAGGCTGGAAGGATGGGAGTCGGATCGATGGGCCGGTCATCCGTGTCATAGAGACGGGACAGCGCGTCGGCCCTAGTGTTGAGGGAACCTGGTCGATAAGAGATCGTGAATCTAAAGCGTGTAAAGAACATGGCCCACCTGGCTTGACGCGGATTCAGTCTCTTCGCCGCTCGGATATACTCCAGATTGCGGTGGTCAGTCCAGATGAGGAAAGGGTATTTAGCCCCCTCAAGCCAGTGTCTCCACACCTTCAGGGCTTTTACCATAGCTAGTAACTCCCGGTCCCCCACATCATAGTTCCGCTCCGCCGGACCCAGCTTCTTAGAAAAGAAAGCACAGGGACGGAGCTTCGGTGGCGTGCCCGAGCGCTGTGATAGCACGGCTCCAACACGAGCCTCGGACGCATCCACCTCCACTATGAACGCTAATGAAGGGTCCGGATGCGCCAGGAAGGGAGCCTCAGTAAACCGTGCCTTCAACTGGTTGAAGGCTCCATCTGCCTCGACCGACCACCGTAGACGCACCGGCCCCCCCTTCAGCAGTGAGGCAATGGGCGCCGCCACTTGGCCAAAACCCCGGATAAACCTCCGGTAGTAATTGGCAAACCCTAAAAACGGCTGCACCTCCTTTACCGTGGTTGGAGTCGGCCAATTACGCACGGCGTTAACGCGGTCACACTCCATCACCACCCACCAGGTGGAAATGCGATAACCCAGGAAGGAAACGGCTGGTTTGGAGAACACACATTTCTCAGCGTTGACGTATAGGTCATGCTCCAGCAGTCGCCCAAGCACCCTGCGCACCAGAGAGACATGCGCGGCGCGTGTGGCAGAATAGATCAAGATGTCATCAATATATACTACCACACCCTGCCCCTGCATGTCCCTGAGAATCTCATCTACAAAGGATTGGAAGACGGCTGGAGCATTCTTCAACCCATACGGCATGACGAGGTACTCATAGTGGCCTGATGTGGTACTAAACGCTGTTTTCCACTCGTCTCCTCCCCGAATACGCACCACCCCGTGAAATTATTCCATCGCCGTAGCGATGAGAGGTAGCGGATAACTAAATCCCACTGTGATTGAATTTAGACCTCGATAATCAATGCATGGACGCAGTCCTCCCTCCTTTTTTCTCACAAAAAAGAAACTCGAGGAGGTGGGTGACATGGAGGGCCGAATGGACCCTTGTCTCAGAGCTTCCGTGACATATGTCTCCATAGCCAACGTCTCCTCCTGTGACAATGGGTACACGTGACTCCTGGGAAGTGCAGCGTTCTCCTGGAGGTTTATCACGCAATCCCACCGTCGATGATGTGGTAATTTGGTCGCTTTTTTCTTACTAAAAGCGATAGCCAAATCGGCATATTCTGGGGGAATGCGCACAGTGGAAACCTGGTCTGGACTCTCCACCGATGTGGCACCGATGGAAACTCCCACACACCTACCTGAACACTCCTCTGACCACCCCTGAAGAGCTCCCTGTCTCCAAGAAATGAGAGGATTGTGAATGGCTAGCCAGGGAACCCCCAACACCACTGGAAACCCAGGTGAATCAATAAGGTAAAAACTGATCTGCTCCCTATGATCCCCCTGTGTTACCATGTCCAGCGGAATCGTGGCCTCCCTGACCAGCCCTAACCCTAACGGTCGGCTATCTAAGGAGTGCACGGGGAAAGGTGGGTCTATCTGCACTAGCGGAATACCCAACTTACGGGCGAGTCCGCGATCCATAAAACTCCCAGCTGCGCCTGAGTCGACTAGCGCCTTATGCTGAAGAGAGGGGAAAAACGCAGGGAAAAAAATAACCCAAAAAATGTGACCAACAGGGAGCTCTGGGTGAGTCTTGTGCCTACTCACCTGGGGTGGCCGAGGAGTATTCCGCCTGCCATCTCGACTCCCAGATGGACTCCTCCAGCACCGGTCCGAAGTGTGTCCTCTCCGGCCACAGTAGGTGCAAGAGGAGCCACTTCCTCCAGCCCCCCTAGATGCAGCTCCTCCCAACTCCATCGGAGTTGGAGTGGAAGGGCTGGGAGGTGGAATTGACAGGGCCCCCTCTGAACGCCCGCGGGCAGCTAGCAGGTTATCTAGTCGGATCGACATGTCTATCAGTTCATCGAGGGAGAGTGTGGTGTCCCTACAAGCTAGCCTGTCTAGCCCCGGGGTGCCGCTAGCGGCACACCCCCCCCACCCCCACTGAAAAGGCAGAGCCGAGAAATTCAATTATTTTTTTTTTTTTAAATATTTAACTTTCACACATTAAAGTCCAATACAGCTAATGAAAGACACAGATCTTGTGAATCCAGCCAACATGTCCGATTTTTAAAATGTTTTACAGGGAAGACACAATATGTAAAGATGTAAATCTATTAGCTAAACACATTAGCATAATCCACCATTTTTTCTTTGTCCACCAACACCAGTAGCTATCACCAATTCGGCTAAACTAAGATATTGATAGCCACCAACCAAGAAAAAACCTCCTCAGATGACAGTCTGATAACATATTTATGGTGTAGGATAGGTTTTGTTAGAAAAATGTGCATATTTCAGGTAGATGTCATAGTTTACAATTGCACCCACCGTCACAAATGGACTAGAATAATTACAATGAGCAACGTGTTTACCTAACTACTAATCATCAAAAATTTCGTAAAAATACACAGCATACACTAATCGAAAGACACAGATCCTGTGAATACAGACAATATTTCAGATTTTCTAAGTTTCTTACAGCGAAAACACAATAAATCGTTATATTAGCATAGCACATGTGCAAACATTACCCCAGCATTGATTCTAGCCAAAGAGAGCGATAACGTAAACATCGCCAAAATATATTAATTTTTTCACTAACCTTCTCAGAATTCTTCAGATGACACTCCTGTAACATCACATTACAACATACATATACAGTTTGTTCGAAAATGTGCATATTTAGCCACCAAAATCATGGTTAGACAATGAGAAAAGTAGCCCAGCTGGTCAGAAAATGTCGTGCGCCATATTAGACAGTGATCTAGTCGTATACATAAATACTCATAAACGTGACTAAAAAATATAGGGTGGACAGCGATTGATAGACAATTTAATTCTTAATACAATCGCGGAATTACATTTTTTAAATTATCCTTACTTTTCAATACAGTTTGCGCCAAGCGAAGCTAAGTCAAAAAAAATGGCGTCCTAAGCCACTAATATTTTTCGACAGAAACACGATTTATCATAATAAATTGTTCCTACTTTGAGCTGTTCTTCCATCAGAATCTTGGTCAAAGAATCCTTTCTTGGGTCTAATCGTCTTTTGGTCGAAAGCTGTCCTCTTGCCATGCAGAAATGCACATTGCGTTTGGCATGAACTGGAACGGTGCCCAGAGATTCACAGTGGCTCAGAAATAAATGTCCCAAAATCGCACTAAACGGATATAAATTGCTATAAAACGCTTTAAATTAACTACCTTATGATGTTTTTAACTCCTATAACGAGTAAAAATATGACCGGAGAAATATAACTGGCTACACTAATGCTTGGAAAAACAGTAGGTCGGTATCCTCCGCGCGCATGACGCACCAAGAAAAGAGTTCCTACCTAAAGGGTTTTTTCATTTATAGTGGCTGTGATTGGGCAATCGATACCATTCAAAGCGTCATCACGTAAAGGCATCCAGGGGAAGACGTAAGCAGTGTCCGTATACTCATAGGAATAACAGTGGCCTTAAAACTGACTCCAGAACAGGGGCCAAAATGTGTGAAATCTGACTCCATGTCAGGGAAATTGCTGTAGAATGAGTTCTGTTCCACTTAGAGACAAAATTTCAACGCCTATAGCAACTATAGACTGTTTTCTATCCAATAATAATAATAATATGCATATTGTACGATCAAGAATTTTGTAGGAAGCCGTTTCAAAAATTACACGATTTCCATAAATAGTGACAACAGCACCCCCTAGCCTTAACAGGCTAGCTCCCGACGGACGTCCTCCCTGAGGCTGCAACGGTAATGGTCTATTATGGCCCTGTCATTCCACCCCGCACCAGCATCTAAGGTCCGGAACTCCAACGCGAAGTCTTGCGCACTCCACGTCTCCTGTCTGAGGTGGAACAGTCGCTCACCCACCGCATGGCCCTCCTGAGGGTGGTCAAATACGGCCCGAAAGCGGCGGGTGAACTCTGGGTAGTGGTCCCGAACCGAGTCTGGGCCGTTCCAGACCGGGTTGGCCCATTCCAGCGCTCTACCCGTCAGACCGGAGATGAGGAGGCTAACACTCTCCTCTCCCGAGGGAGTTGGATGAACGGTAGCCAAGTAGAGCTCCAACTGGAGCAAAAACCCCTGGCACCCAGCCACCGCGCCGTTGTACTCCCTCGGGAGCGCGAGACGCAATGCGCCAGAACCCGACGCTGACGTGGATGGAGTGATGGAGGAGACAAAGGAGAGAGGATTCACAGAGGATTCACAGAGGCAGCACCTTGCTGTGGATGCTGATCCCTCGGCTCCCTGTGCCCACGGTGCTCATCAGGGTCATTGAGTGCATGGTGAGGGTGTCGGTGGCCGGGCCGTGGTGGATGCAGTGCCCACAGGAGAGGACCTCTAGAGTGGCATCACGGAACTACAGGGAGTACAGACAGATGCCAACTGTTTGCAAACCACGTACAAAATGTCTGGTAAAAAACGATGAATAAATTCATACAATCTTCAATACACCAGACAATCCACAAGACATTACTGATTGTAAATCGCTCTGGATAAGAATGTAATCTACTTAATAACCAAAATGTAAATGCATATCATAATTGAAATTAAGACCACAGGGAACTGATCAGCGGCGGTCAGTGCCATTTGAGACGAGGGAAAAAATGTTTTCATGAGCATGGCCTTATTTCTATTACAGCATATTGGATGACTGTCATTCAGATTCCATTCACCCAGCTCAACGTAACATCAATAGGTTTAGGCTACTACATGAAACCAAAATGTTCCCTATATCCATCATGAGGTTGCTACAACCTAGCCTATGAATGAAAGTTTACAATGTAGGAGCACACAGGTCGAGAGATTTGAGGTGACAGACAGCGACATTAAATACCGCCTTGCACACTCTTGCCTGAATGTAGATAATATAGTGATATAGTTAAGAAACAGAATGGAATGAATACACCCCTGATCACACGTAAACAGAGTTAACAGCCACGTTGTATTCATTATCTTCCCTTCACTTGTGGACTTCAATGCACAACAAATCAGCTGTATGTGACCATGCGAAACAACCTTTCCAAGCCAAACCTCTACAAACAGCCTACGTCGTTGTCGCCATATTAGCTAAAGTAACGTCATAGTCAGCATAGCTTGTTAGTAAATCTGCTACAATCATGCAGTAACGTTAGTGTACAGTCAGTAAGCAGTTACACCGGCGTGCACAGAGGGCAATACATTAGTAATACCAAAAGTTTACCTTGACTTGGAGGAGTTCCAGTGTTGTGTTGGAGAGTCATAGCCAGCTAGCTAACATATAATCCCTCTGTTTGAGCAGGGTGTTTCAGTAGGCTAAACTAGCTAGCTGCACCTGCTTGTTAAAAACCTCTAACGCCTCCCTAACCCGGATCCGGGATCCCCCCCAACACAAAAGCTGACTAGCATAGCCTAGCCTAAAGTTACAGGGATATCATAAAATAAAATGTCATGAAATCACAAGTCCAAGACACCAAATGAAAGATACAGATCTTGTGATTCAAGCCATCATCTCTGATTTGTAAAATGTTTACAGGGAAGACATAATATGTAAATCTATTAGCTAACCACTGTTAGCAAAAGACAACAATTTTCTTACTCCACCATTTTCTTACTGCATCAGTAGCTATCACCAATTCGGCCAAATAAAGATATTGATAGCCACTAACCAAGAAAAAACCTCATCAGATGACAGTCTGATAACATATTTATTGTATAGGATAGGTTTTGTTAGAAAAATGTGCATATTTCAGGTATACATCATAGTTTACAATTGCACCCACCATCACAACTCGACTAGAATAAATACAGAGAGCAACGTGTATTACCTAATTACTAATCATAAAACATTTCTTAACTTCTTGCAACTATAGGGGGTGCTGTTTCGCATTAGCATAATTTGCTCTACAGATCAAACTGCCTAGTACTCAATTCTTGCTCGTACAATATGCATATTATTATTATTATTGGATAGAAAACACTCTCTAGTTTCTATAGCCGTTGAAATTTTGTCTCTGAGTGGAACAGAACTCATTCTACAGCACTTTTCCTGATATGGAGTCAGATTTCAGATATCTTGGCCACTGATCTGGAGTCAGTTTAAAGGTCACTGTAAATGCTATGGAGAAACAGACACTGCTTACGTCTTCCCCTGGGTGTCAGTACGTGATGACGCTTTGAATGGAGTCGATTGCGCAATCAGTGCCTCTATAAATCACCAAATACCAGAAGTAACTTCCTTTGGCTGCCTGCGCCTGGCGCGCGAATGACATCGGACTCGCCTCCTTCCAAGCTTTAGTTTAGCCAGTAATATTTCTCCGGTCATATTTTTACTCGTTATAGGTGTTAACAGCATCATAAGGTAGTTAATTTGAACCGTTTTATAGCAATTTATATCCGTTTAGTGCGATTTTGAGGCATTGCTTTGTTGTGCACTTTGAAGCGCCGGGCACGTTTCGGGGTCCCGGTCGAACGTTAGTGGGCATTTCGACAGACAAGAGGACATCTTTCGACCAAAAGAAGATTAGACCCAAGATAGGATACATTGCCCAAGATTCTGATGGAAGATCACCTCATAGTAAGAAATATTTAAGATGATAAATCGTTGTTCTGTAGAAAAATGTTAAACGCACGTTCCGCCATTTTGTTAGGTGTAGCTTTGCTTGGCGCAACCTGTATTGAAAAGTAAGGATAATTTAAAAAATGTAATTCCGCGATTGTATTAAGAATTAAATTGTCTATCAATCGTTGTCCACCCTATATTTTTTAGTTAAGTTTATGAGTATTTATGTATAAGACTAGATCACTGTCTAATATGGTGCACGACATTTTCTGACCAGCTGGGCTACTTTTGTCATTGTCTAATCATGATTTTGGTGGCTAAATATGCACATTTTCGAACAAACTCTATATGTATGTTTTAATATGATGTTACAGGAGTGTCATCTGAAGAATTCTGAGAAGGTTAGTGAAAAAATGAATGCCCTGTTATAAGACATTATACCTGGATGCTTTAAGAAGTGTTACCAACAATGACCTTCAACACATGGCCTACATGCGCTCGTGGCAAACTCTCCTCACTTTCCTCATTCTAATCTACACTGCCTTACCTTTTCAATAAAAGGTCTGAAAAGTACTCAGTGTTACCAACCAGTCCTGCCAGCCAAGAAAGCAGGATGTCTGGACAAATGTGTTGTTACAAGACATTATAAAGGCTCATGCTTATATCAAGTTACCAAGCCTTTTAATAAAGTGTTACAGACCTCTTCTCTCCCAGCCCAGGATGGATGTCTGGACGCCCTTGGGGTGGGAGCTCCAGCACGATAAAAGGTTCATACATGCATGCTTACAGTACAGCATGCTTATAACAAGTTATATGACATTATAGAGACCTCTCCTACCCAGCCCAGACAGCAGGATGTCTAGACCCCCTCGGGGCCGTAAGTACTCCAGCCCAGCAGCGGGGCCACAGCCCAGCAAAAACAGAACAGCCAGACACCCAGGAGCCCCTGGTAGCTCCGACGTACGTTCATCTTGAAGCCTGCCATGGGCTTACACACCGCGTTGTACCGCTCGTATGCCAGCAGGGTCAACGTGGACATAGACACCAGACCTGAGGAAGAGGAGCCCAGGGGCTGTGTGTTCATAAGGTATATCAGAGTAGGAGTGCTGATCTAGGATCAGGTCCAGGTCCTGTTCATGTAATCTTATTCAATATGATCTAAAAGGCAAAAATGATCCTAGATCAGCACTCCTACTCTGAGATGTTTTATGAATATGGCCCTGGATTCACAACCACAAAACTACAAAGATCTGAATAAACCCCCATGAACCTAATTCAACACATTGAGTTAACTCGATCAAATTAAACTTGCATTTTTAAGACCTGTATATGGGCTTGCCATAATATGGACTTGGTCTTTTACCAAATATGGCTATCTTCTGTATACCACCCCTACCTTGTCACAACACAACTGTTCGGCTCAAATCCATTTTAAGAAGGAAAGAAATTCCACAAATGAACTTTTAACAAGGCACACCTGTTAATTGAAATGCATTCCAGGTGACTACCACATGAAGCTGGTTGAGAGAATGCCAGGAGTGTTCAAATCTGTCATCAAGGCAAAGGGTGGCTATTTGAAGAATATCAAATATAAAATATATTTTGATTTGTTTTACACTTTTTTGGTTACTACATGATTCAATGTGTTATTTCATAGTTGTCTTCACTATGATGTAAAAAATTGTAAAAATAAAGAAAAACCCTTGAATGAGTAGGTGTTCCAAAACTTTTGACCAGTAGTGTATATTCAGGCACTGGGTCAATAAAAACATTATTTATACCCCTTGACTTATTCCAAATGTTTTTGTTACAGCCTGAATTCAAAATGAACAAAATATTTATATCACCCATCTACACACACTACCCCATAATGAAACATGTTTGTAAAACTGGAAAACATGTTTTTAGAAGTTTTTGCACATTTATTGAAAATGAAACATGAATATCTATTTGACATAAATATTGAATCAATATTTTGTAGAAGCACCTTTGGCAGAGATTACAGCGGAGTCTTTTCTGGGTAAGTCTCTAAGAGTGTTCCACACCTGGATTGTGCAACATTTGCCAACTACTCTTTTCAAAATTCTTCAAGCTCTGTCAAATTGGTTGTTCTTGCTAATTGCTAGACAACCATTTTCAGGTCTATAGATTTTCAAGCGGATTAAAGCCAAAACTGTAACTCGGACACAGGAACATTCACTGTCTTCTTGGTAAGCAACTCCAGTGTAGATTTGGACTTGTTTTTTAGATTATTGTCCTGCTGAAAGGTGAAAACCTCTCCCAGTGTCTGATGGAAAGCAGACTGAACCAGGTTTTCCTCTAGGATTATGCCTGTGCTGAGCTCCATTTAGTTAATTTTTTATCCTGAAAAACTCCCTAGTTCTTAACGATTACAAGCATGCCCATAACATGATGCAGCCACCACTATTGCTTGAAAATATGGAGTAGTACTCAGTAATGTGTTATATTGGATTTGCCCCAAACATAACACTTTGTATTCAGGACAAAAAGTGAATTGCTTTGACACATTTTTTGCAGTATTACTTTCGTGCCTTGTTGCACACAGGACGCATGTTTTGAAATATATTACTCTGTACAGGCATATTTATTTCCACTCCGTCATTTAGATTAGTATTGTGGAGTAACTACAATGTTGTTGATCCATCCTCTGTTTTCGCCTATTACAGCCATTAAACTCGAACTGTTTTAAAGTCACCATTGGCCTCATGGTGAAATCACTCAGCAGTTTCGTTCCTCTCCGAGAATTTAGTTAGGAAGGACGCCTGTATCTTTGTAGTGACTGGGTGTATTGATAAACCATCCAAAGTGTAAATAATAACATCACCATAATCAAAGGGATATTCAATATCTGCTTTTAAAAAATGTACCCATCTACCAATAGGTGCGCCTCTTTGTGAGGCATTGGAAAACATCCCTGGTCTTTGTGGTTGAATCTGTGTTTGAAAGTCACTGCTCGAATGAGGGGCCTTTACAGATAATTGTTTGTGTGGGGTACAGAGATGAGATGTGACTTGTTAAAACTTCTTAATTCTAGGGGGCACTATTTTCACGTCCGGATGAAAAGTGTGCCCAAGGTAAACTGCCTGCTACTCAGGCCCAGAAGCTAGGATATGCATATAATTGGTAGATTTGGATAGAGAACATTCAAAAGTTTCAAAAACTGTTAAAATTATGTCTGTGAGTATAACATAACTTATTTGGCAGGCAAAACCCCAAGGACAAACCATCCAGGATTTTTTTTTTGAGTTCACTCTCTTTTCAATGGGTTTTCTATGTGGATCTAGATTTCTAAGGCACTTGCTTGCAGTTCCTATCGCTTCCACTAGATGTCAACAGTCTTTAGGAATTGGTTGATGTTTTTCTTTTGAGAAATGAAGAAGTAGCCATTTCCTATCTGGGTGGATAGCCAAGTGTACTGTTTTCGTCCGGTATTGAACACAGTTTAATCCCGTCTTAAATTGTATGGATTATTTACGTTTAAAAATACCTAAAATTGGATTAGGAAAGTTGTTTGAAATGTTTGGATCAAGTTTACAGGTACTTTGTAGTCATGTTGCATGAGTTGGAACCGGTGTATTTTCTGAGTCAAACGCGCCAAATAAATTGACATTTTGGAGATATAACGACAGAATTTATATAACAAAAGGACCATTTGTGATGTTTAATGGACATATTGGGGTGCCAACAAAAGATCTTCAAAGGTAAGGCATGAATTATATAGTTATTTCTGACTTTTGTGTTGCGCCTGGCGGGTTGAAATGTGATTTTCATGTGTTTGTTTGATGGGGTGCTGTCCTCAGATAATAGCATGGTTTGCTTTCGCCGTAAAGCCTTTTTGAAGTCTGACACTGTGGCTGGATTAACAAGAAGTTCATCTTTAAACCGATGTATGACACTTGCATGATTCATGAATGATTATTATGAGTATTTCTGTTTTTGAATTTGGCGAGCTGCTATTTCACTGGGTGTTGTCAAATCAAACCCGTTAACAGGATTGGCGCGTGAAGGGATCACTAAGAAGTTAACCAAAGATTTACTCTTTAACTTATTTAGGCTTGCCATAAGACAGGGGTTGAATACTTGACTCAAGACATTTCATCTTAAAATGCTTACTTAATAATTCCACTTTGACATTATGGGTTATTGTGTCTAGTCCAGTGACAAAAGAAATCTCAATGTAATCAATTTTAAAATCAGGCTGTAACAACAAAATGTAGAAAAAGTCAAGGGGTGTGAATACTTTCTGAAGGCACTGTAAAATCACATTGGGAGCATGACATGAAAATAGAGCTCTTGGGCCACACTCCAGTGGTGGGTTTGGTGTCGAAATGAGAATGCATGAGCAGAAAAGAACCCCATACCTACTGTAAAATATGGTGCTGGATGATGTTATGGTTGATTTTATGGGGCTAGTTTGCTTCCACTTGTCCTGGGGCCCTAGTTAAAGTCAAAGGCATCATGAACTTTATCCAGTACCAGGATATTTTAGACAAAAACCCGGTTGTGTTACACCCTGATCAGTTTCACCTGTCCTTGTTATTGTCTCCACCCCCTCCAGGTGTCGCTTGTTATCCCTGGTGTATTTATCCCTGTCTCTCTGTGCCAGTTCGTCTTGTATGTTCCAAGTCAACCAGCGTGCTCCTGCCTTTTATATTCTCTTTTACTAGTCCTCCCGGTTTTGACCCTTGCCTGTTTTCTGGACGCTGTACCCGTCTGCCTGACCATTCTGCCTGCCCTGACCTCGAGCCTGCCTGCCACACTGTACCTCCTGGACTCTGAACTGGTTTTGACTTTTTGCCTGTCCACGACCACTCTTGCCTACCCCTTGCGGATATAATAAATATCAAAGACTCAAACCATCTGCCTCCCGTGTCTGCATCTGGGTCTCGCCTTGTGCCCTTATAGGTTGCCTCTACCAGGAGGCTAAAACTTAGCCGCAAGTGGATCCCGTGTGGCTCAGTTGTTAGAGCATGGCGCTTGCAACGCCAGGGTTGTGGGTTCAATTCCCACGGGGGGACCAGGATGAATAAGTATGAACTTTCCAATTTGTAAGTCGCTCTGGGTAAGAGCGTCTGCTAAATGACTTAAATGTAAATGGATCTTCCACCTAAACAATAACACCAAGCACAGCTCAAAATCCACAAAGAAATGGTAATTGGTCACAAAAATCAACATTTTGCTATGGCTGCAATCGCCAGACTTGAAACCAATTGAAAACCTGTGGTTTGAACTGAAGAGGGTAATCCATAAGCGAAGACAACAGATATCTATGATCTGGAGGTATTCTGTATGGAGGAATGGTCTAGGATCCATCCAAATGTGTTCTCCAACTCATGAAACATTTTAGAAAAAGGCTCAGTGTCGTTATCCTCGCAAGGTGAGGTATTAAAAAGGTATTGAAAACAGGGGTCTTAATAATTTTGACCCCTACCTTTGAGAGAATGTTTTACTCGATAAACAAAATCTTTCTCTGAGCAATTTTATTAGTATAATTTCCCTTTTTTTTTGCATACAATTTAAACACACAAAATACACATGTAAAAGTGTTTGTTTCATGAGCTGAAATAAAAGATCACAGAAATTTTCCATACACACAAAAAGCTTATTTCTCTCAAATTTTGTACACAAATTTGTTTACATCCCTGTTAGTGAGCGTTTCTCCTTTGGCAAGATAATCCATCCACCTGACAGGTGTGGCAAATCAAGAAGTGGATTAAACAGCATGATTATTACACCGGTCCAATTGGCATGCTGACTGCAGGAATGTCCACCAGAGCTGTTGCCAGATAATTTAATTTTCATTTCTCTACCATAACCCATCTTCAATGTCATTTTACAGAATTTGCCAGAACGTCCAACCGGCTCACAACCACAGACCATGTGTATGACGTCGTGTGGGCAAGCTGTGTGCTGATGTCAACATTGTGAACAGAATGCCCCATGGTGGCGCAGGGGTTATGGTATGAGCAGGCATAAGCTATAGACAACAAACACAATTGCATTTTATGGCAATTCAAATGCTCAAAGATACCGTGATGAGATCCTGAGGCCCATTGTGCCATTCATCCACCACCATCACCACATGTTTCAGCAAGATAATGCACGGCCCCATGTCACAAGGATCTGTACACAATTCCTGGAAGCTGAAAATGTCCCAGTTCTTCCATGGCCTGCATACTCAGACATGTCACCGTTTGAGCATGTTTGGGATGCTCTGGATCGACGTGTATGAACGCGTGTTCCATTTCCCGACAGTATCCACAAACTCCGTACAGCCATTGAAGAGGAGTGGGACAACATTCCACAATCAACAGCCTGATCAACTCATTGTGAAGGAAATGTGTTGCGCTGCATGAGGCAAATGGTGGTCACTCCAGATACTGACTGGTTTTCTGATCCAAGCCCCTACATTTTTAAAAACGTAGATGGATATCCAACAGATGCATATCTGTTTTCCCAGTCATGTGAAATCCATGGATTAGGTCCTAAGGAATTTATTTAAATTGACTGATTTCCTTATATGTACTGTAACTCAGTAAAATTGTTACATGTATATTTTTGTTCAATATAGCTCAGTATTTGAATTTATTCATTTATGAAGTCATTTTTACTCATCTTTATCAAGGATGTCAATAATTTCAGACCACACTGTATATCGCAAACAATAGATTTCCAAAACATTAAGCCTCATCGATGATCATAAACAATGTCATTTTCTTGTTCGTTTCCCCCAAAAACAAATAAATCTAATTTCTGAACATTGCAATGCAAAATAAATTATTTGAATACACTTTTATATTTTTTAAAGCACAATGTTTATGAAAACAAACAAAAAAGATAGCCAAGCAACACTGGACGATGATAAATACATTTGTCAATGAAATACAGCATATTACCCTTTTCTATGAAAAATAAACTGAGTTAGGTCGGTTGTGTCCGAGTGCTATTAATGTGCTTAGTACCTGAACTAGTAAGGACTACTAATAACAATAAAGCCTTTGTGAGAAATATGATTTTAGGGTAGGCCCATCTCCCTTATTACCAGGGAATAATATATTCTAAACTAAAGCATCACTAATATATGATCTACAGTGCAGTTCTAGTGACAGACGCGTAAGGCATGTCTTCGAAAATGTCATGTCATATTTTCAAACAATTCAACTCCACACAAAAACTCCTGTGCTGGATAATATCAGGAGTCTGTGTTTCTCTGTGCTTACAGGTTCAGAGACCACCTGTTTTAGGTGGTCATCCCTTATTACCCCTTTATAACCAACTTCCCCTTATTTACAGATACTGTATATAGTTAAAAAGGCCAAGAGCATCTTAATACACAGCTAACTAACAAGTGCATATCATACATTTACATAAATGTAGGATTACCATGACTGTTACAGATAATGCCCCGACATCTTTCAAGACTGCTATAAAATAAACACTATTCACTCTGTACGGACAAATCATACTCTTGCTCTCTCCCTCACACCCACACATACTTACTAAGAAATTAGAGATCACAATGACATATTTTGACATTGTTTGGATGAAAGTGAAAGCTTGCTGATCTAAGTAAATCTCCATTTGGTTACATACTGTATGTCTGTCAAGCACATTCATCAAACTTAATACTTTGTGTTTGGTATACTAAGCAACTCTGTTAGTGGTTCTCTTAACGATAATAGAATTGCATTGAAACATTGCAGAACTATTAAAGAGGGTATGTACTTACTGTATATTATCTAACGTTCTAAATCTTTATAGATAGATGAAACCTACACGTGTAATAGTGAGATGTCATGACAAGATTTTAAAGAGGAGCAGCAGTATTCAAGTTATTGTGAAAAAGCCAGCATATGAGATGGAGAATGTACAGTATCTAGTGAATGGCCTGTCCACATGCCCTAAATATGTAATGAACGGTTGAAGTCCAAGTCAGCAATGTCCAGAACCCATCTCAGAACAGTATTCTGACTTGAAGACAATGCACTTAACTTACAATTTTATGCCAGTCTCCAATTTACATGAATGAATGAATGAATGATTGGCGCAAAACTAGTTGTGCACACACTAATCTCAACTCTGAATAGGGCCCACAGGAAGCTCTGTGTCCAGACCAGGTCCGGACGGAGTGGGTCGCAATGAAACCCGTCCCCCTCTACTTTGAGCAGGTCCGGATGGAGTGTTACACTGAAACCCTACCCCTCTCTACTCTTCAGTCGTGGTCCTGTTGTGTATGAAGGGCATCTTCAGGGCTCCGGCGCTGGTCTGTTCGGGCCAGAAGGGTGACTCGTGCTGCAGGGGGGTCCGGCGAGGGAAGAAGGTGTGCTGAAAGTCATAGTTCAGCAGACAGCTGAGGGAGGCCATGTAGATGTCAGCGAAACGAGACAAGCGGCGGGAGAAGTAAGTGGGGTTGTGGTACGTTCGAAAGAGACTCCCAAACTGGCTGTTGAAGATGTCCTTAGTCTGCGATCTGTTGCATGATAAAATACGTAAGATATTTGTTATCAAGTGACAGTGCTCATTTGCATTGCACGTCAAGAAAAATATCGGTAAGACTTTATTTGAAGGGTAGCTACATCATATGGAATTCTTATGTAGAGTATAAATGTGTTATGAAGTCCTTATGTACTATAGGTGCCTTTCAAAGAAAGTATTATCAAAATATCTATAGCATAACTTCTAGACTTTGAACAAATAAGAGGACTCATCACAAATTATATAATGTTTCTCTTGAGATTCTTGAAAGGCTCTATGCACATTACAAGTAATTCCCCAAGGTACCTCATGGCTTCTCTCTCTTTGATCCACTCCTGGACAACAGCTTGCGACGCTGGGTCTCTGTGGACCTGGAACGGAGGGAGAAGAGGAGACATACTGAGAATACATATCTGTGGAGCTGGGAAGTAGGGACATGGTTGGGGAGTAACTGATTACATGTAATCTGATTACAAACTAAGTGTAATCAGTACATTACCAGCAAAAATATTGTAATAAGATTATAGATACTTTTTAAAAACTAGATGATTCATTATTGGATTACTCTTGAATTCAGAAAGGATGTTTGTGGAAAAAATACAAAAAGTCAAAGATTTTTGAATTGAATTTAAAATTTTAGCTTTATTTAACCAGGTAAGCTAGTTGAGAACAAGTTCTCATTTACAACTACGACCTGGCCAAGATAAAGCAAAGCAGTGCGACACAGACAACAACACAGAGTTACACATGGAATAAACAAGCGTACAGTCAATAACACAATAGAAAAAAATATATATACATATACAGTTTGTGCAAATGGCGTGAGGAGGTCAGGCAATAAATAAGCCATAGTAGTGAAGTAATTACAATATAGCAAATTAACACTGCAGTGATAGATGAGCAGATGATGATGTGCAAGTAATACTGGTGTGCAAATACTGGTGTGCAAAAGAGCAGAAAAGTAAATAAAAAGAATATGGGTATGCGGTAGGTAGATTGGGTGGGCTATTTACAGATGGGCTATGTACAGCTGCAGCGATCGGTTAACTGCTCAGATAGCTGATGTTTAAAGTTAGTGAGGGAAATGTAAGTCTCAGTGATTTTTGCAATTTGTGGCAGCAGAGAACTGGAAGGAAAGGAGGCCAAAGGAGGTGTTGGCTTTGGGGATGACCGTTGAGATATACCTGCTACGGTTGGGTGTTGTTATGGTGACCAGTGAGCTGAGATAAGGCAGAGCTTTACCTAGCATAGACTTATAGATGACCTGGAGCCAGTGGGTCTGGCGACGAATATGTAGCGAGGGCCAGCCGACTAGAGCATACAGGTCGCAGTGGTAGGTGGTATAAGGCTCTTTGGTGACAAAACGGATGGCACTGTGATAGACCTAATCTAGTTTGCTGAGTAGAGTATTGGAAGCTATTTTGTAAATGACATCGCCGAAGTCGAGGATCGGTAGAATAGTCAGTTTTACGAGGGCATGTTTGGCGGCGTGAGTGAAGGAGGCTTTGTTGCGAAATAGGAAGCTAATTCTAGATTTAATTTTGGATTGGAGATGTTTAATATGAGTCTGGAAGGAGAGTTTACAGTCTAGCCAGACACCTAGGTATTTGTAGTTGTCCACATATTCTAAATCAGAACGGTCTAGAGTAGTGATGCTAGTCGGGCGGGCAGCAAACGATTGAAAAGCATGCATTTGGTTTTACTAGCGTTTAAGAGCAGTTGGAGGCCACAGAATGAGTGTTGTATGGCATTGAAGCGTGTTTGGAGGTTAGTTAACACAGTGTCCAAAGAAGGGCCAAATGTATACAGAATGGTGTTGTCTGCGTAGAGGTGGATCAGGAAATCACCCGCAGCAAGAGCGACATCGTTGATATATACATAGAAAATAGTCGGCCCAAGAAATTAACCCTGGACAACAGGCCCTCCGATTTGACACACTGAGCTCTGTCTGAGAAGTAGTTGGTGAACCAGGCGAGGCAGTCATTTGAGAAACCGAGGCTGTTGAGTCTGCGATAAGAATACGGTGATTGACAGAGTCGAAAGCCTTGGCCAGGTCGATGAAGATGGCTGCACAGTACTGTCTTTTATTGTACCTTGAGCCTGGCTGAGGTGCACCCGTGACCGGCTCGGAAACCGGATTGCACAGGGGAGAAGGTTAGGTGGGATTTGAAATGGTCAGTGATATGTTTATTAACTTGGCTTTCGAAGACTTTAGAAAAGGCAGGGCAGGATGGATATAGGTCTAACAGTTTGGGTCTAAAGTGTCACCCCCTTTGAAGAGGGGGATGACCACGGCAGCTTTCTAATCTTTAGGGATCTCGGATGACACAAAAGAGAGGTTGAACAGACTGGTAATAGGGGTTGCAACAATGGCGGCGGATCATTTTAGAAAGAGAGGGTCCAGATTGTCTAGCCCAGCTGATTTGTACGGGTCCGGTTTTGCAGCTCTTTCAGAACATCTGCTATCTGAATTTGGGTGAAGGAGAAGCTGGGGAGGCTTGGGAAAGTAGCCTCCGAGCGTGCGGAGCTGTTGGCCGGGGTTGGGGTAGCCAGGAGGAAAGCATGGCCAGCCGTAGAGAAATGCTTATTGAAATTCTCGATTATCGTGGATTTATCGGTGGTGACAGTGTTACCTATCCTCAGTGCGGTGGACAGCTGGGAGGAGGTGCTCTTATTCTCCATGGACTTTACAGTGTCCCAAAACTTTTTGGAGTTAGAGCTACAGGATGCAAGTTTGTTTGTCAGCCAAGACAACAACAACAGGTAAAATGGCGATGAATGGGCAGAGTGGTTCGGTAAACTACACACAGGGCCTGAGTTCCAGGCTGGGGCCGACAGATAAACAAAAAATAAACTAAATGGAGTACCGTGATTAATGAACAGTCCAGCAGGCATCAGCTATGTAGCCAGGTGATCATAGGATCCAGTGAACAGCAATAGATGGAACAGGGAAGCTGCGGGGTAGTCGTTACTATGCTAGCACGTGGGAGACATGGTGTTTAAAGTTAGCAGGCTGGGTAAGTAGAAGCGTCTGCTCCAACGTCCGGCAATGGCCGGTTGAGGGCACAGCGGATGGAGTTACGTCGGCAGACCAGTCGTGGTGGTACGGCGGGGCGCCATGTCGACAAAGGGTCCAGGCCAGATGGCGAGAGAGGTATTGTAGTTGTAGTAATTTTGTTTGCTATCCGGGAGAAGCGCCTGGTTCACGGCTAACTGGTGCTAGCTTCAGGGCAGGGGCGTTAGCCACTTTTGCCACTCGGTAGCAGCTAGCTAGTAGCGATGATCCGATGCAAAGGTCCAGAGCTTACGGCAAGGATCCGGTGGAGTAGTGGATTCTAGCCGTGTTGGGGTAGAGTCCGGGAGGCATCAGCTGTGTAGCCGAGTGATCACTGAGTAGGTTGGGAGGTGGACCTGGCTCAGGGCTAGCTTTGGGGCTGGTTCACTCGGTGGCAGCTAGCTGTGATGATCAGGAGTAATGGTCCAGGGTTTACGGCAGGAATCCAGCGTTGTAGTGGAGAGAACAGTCCAATACTGGCAGGCTGGCAAGTATTATCCAGGCTAAAAAACAGCTGGTGTCTGTGCAGAAGGTAAAGGCCGCTAGCAATGACTAAATAGCTAGTAGCTAATTAGCTGGTTAGCTTCTGATGGCTAGCTTCTTTCTGATGGAGGTTCTGGCTATAAGGTCTAAAACAAAAATAGCGGATCCGTATCACATTGGGTGAGGCGGGTTACCGGAAGGTATATTTAATAAAAAAATGGAAAAGAGATTGAAAATAAATACCAAAAAAAAGACGAAAAATACAAAAAGTACACGAGAGGACGACAAACCACGTCTGCACTGCTACGCCATCTTGGAAAAAGATAGGGTGAACTTCGCCAGGGATGGCCTAAATCAATGCTTATGACAATTTCAGCTCCAGGACCAGCGAAAGGGCCAGCTGGCTAATCTTTTGAATATGGTGTAGTAAAAAAAATAACATAATATTAGCTAGGGAGATAAGGTTAGCAAGATAGCTAGCTAGCTAGATAAGGTTAGCTAGCTACACTGACAGCTGTCAGTGTCCAATTTGTTGATGTTTATCAACTCCACGCGGAAATTCCCACATACATTCGTGAATATGTATAAGCAGCCCTCGTCATTCTTCGCAGGCGGAACCTAAATGTGCATTTCATCAATTGGACAGAAAACTACGTTGAAATAGTGGCCCCAACTTCCTCTGGGAGGGGGGATCGTTTAAGGCAAAAGTAATCCAAAAGTAACTGAAAGCAATCAGATCACTTTACTGAGTTTGGGCAATCCAAAAGTTAAGTTACTGATTACAATTGTGTAGGTAGGCATAGAGCTACCACCCACACCAACATACCTGAATGTGTTCTATGAGCCCCGTCAGGCCCTGTAGCCAGGTCATTAGGTGGACGTACTTCTCAGTATTCAACACACACACACCTCTCCCCGCCCCCACCCACCTGCATGTGCTCTATGAGTCCAGTCAGGCCCTGTAGCCAGGTCATCATGTGGACGTATTGCTCAGTGTTCATGATCTTGATCTCCTTCCTCAGCTCTGGGATGATGGCTCCTGTCCTCCAGCCGTGCTTCAGAGTCAGGTCCTACAGGGAGACGCATAACACCTCAAATAACCAGTTACTTTTATGACCTACATTGTATTTGTACTGTATGTCGAAATGTTTTTCACTTTGAATGACTGCTCGTTGCAGCTAAAGCATTTGCAAATTGTTGTTGCACTTACAGCCAGGTCGCTGTAAATGTGATCTCCAAAGTACAGCACCTTGGACCCCCTCCAACCAGTGAGTCTCAGGAACTCGTATAGGTTTCCCTGAAACAAACACATACCTGTATCAAAGAAAAATGCAATAATTCCATAGACCCCACAAAGGAGTTTTAACTCACATTCAATAGCTAAAGTGAATTGTCCTGTACCTGTTTGTAGATCTTCCCCTTCTCCAGCTTGTGAATCCTGTCCCAATGCAGCACCCCTTTATCTGTTACTCGTCTGAAGGGCCTAGGATGGACAGAGGAAGAAAGACGCTAACACTTTATTTGAAGAGTACTTACTTTCACGAGGACTTCAACTTGCGGTTGTTGACATAAAGCATTTACGGAACGCTCATGCACTGCTTGTGAACGTGTCATGCATGGTTTATTAACGTGTTATGAAGTCTTTACGTAGGTAACCTGTGGAGACCAAAAGGGACATGACAGAAGTTGAGGTCTTTATGTCGTTCCAACACTTACTTCCTTCTGTCGTTGAAGAAGCCTGGTTTGTCGGCCTGCACAATGACAATATCAAACAAATCTCTCCAGTCCTTCCCCACGATGTAGTTCATTCCCCGGTCCCTGGGAATTCACAGATTAGATTTTATATTAGAATTCACACAGTACACACCAGAATATAGCACACACAGCACACTCTGCCAGCATCAAACATATCTGCACACTCATGAGGGTAATTCCTCAACCATTTGTTCTATTTTTTTTTTTAAATCAGTCTTGTTTCAAGACGTTGCCATTTCATCACAGTGAGGACTGAATGTTGCTAGCAAGACTGTAGCTAACATTCCTCTAACCATGACACGAGTAGGTGATGAAAGCTCTTTGATTTAGACCAGTGGATTTGGGTCAAGCCTCCACGTGAATCTAACAAATGTCGTGGTTGTAAAGCCTAGCTCAGTACTGACGGACAATCTCAGAGTAACTTACAGTACAGTGATAAAACATTTTGTATTGTACGCGATATCATCAGAACTTGAACCCACAACACTGCCGTGTGCTAGTGCCAAGGTCTTACCAAGCGAGCCACACAGGACCACAAGACGCCCGAACACAGGTTGACACTCACACAAAGTCAAAGGGGCTGTTGGTGATGAGAAACATCTTCTTGCCATCCTCGTAGAGCTTCTTCAACACAGCGTGAGTCTGTTCCCCATAGGAAATATAGTTCTCTACAGACAGAGAGAGAGAGAGAGAGAAAATAAAGAGAGAGAAAGATAGAGGGGTAGTGAACATACAGTATAAACTGAGCTACACTGTCAGACAATTACTATTGTCTACAGAAAATACATTATATCTAGGAACTACAATAACAATATTTCATAGTAATCTCTTTGAAGATACGAGCAATGGCAATGACCTTGAAGTAGAACTCTCCTCACGGACATTCATACACAGTAGCACAAACACCTGAGATCATTTGTAAAGATACCACATGTAGCATAACAGACTGGGTTGCCCAAATCAGAGCATACACTCCCCTCACTCCAATGATCATAAAGGAACTATTTTAGAGAACTAAACAGAGATCCTTGTTATCCTTACCCATATCTGCCTCCACAGCTCGATACATAATACCCTTCACATGGACATCTCCTATCGCTGCCTGTCAACACAGAGAGAGGATGAGATGTTACAACGGTTGTATTTTGTGGCAGGAGGAATCTTTTTCACAAAATACAGCACTTTACAAACAGTGAGAGGGACAGAAAGAAAGTTAAACCATACTACATTGACAAAGACACATTTCCTCGAAGAACAGTGCAGACGTAAAGTAACAGAATGATGGTAAAATCTCCTGCAGTTTTTTTTATGTGACAACGTTTTCCAAAAAGCGTTAAATATCTACTCCGCATTAAGATTCAAATATCTGCAGAAGGAATAGGAGGTCATCTATGATTTGACACATTTGAGTTTGAAAAAATCTATTTTGATTATTGAGCAACAGCAAGAGAAGTGGATTAACACCCGGTAACAGAATGACATCATGGGTCCCTGATCTGTACAATACAGAAATGCATGGTGATGTATCCTGAATAGGTACACATAGGTAGAAAAATGTAAAATCCTCTTT
The DNA here is from genome assembly GCF_029448725.1 of Salvelinus fontinalis. Taxonomy (NCBI): domain Eukaryota; kingdom Metazoa; phylum Chordata; class Actinopteri; order Salmoniformes; family Salmonidae; genus Salvelinus; species Salvelinus fontinalis. The sequence continues at coordinate 2,854,610 of NC_074676.1, read as the reverse complement.
TGCATACTGGGGTATTATTCTAATGAGCTCCGCACCCAAACAGGACCAAATTTGTTTGGTCCGGACTGGACCATAACTGTACTAATCATAGACATCTATGTTTCACAAGTTTGGACATCACAGTACAGCACAGTAAAGTAGAGTTCAGTACAGTAAATTAAAGTGTGCTCTACTGTACTAAACTACTTGACTTTTCTGTGGTGTATAAACATGTGAAACAGACATTGACTGGTTCAGATGTGGACTAAATTTCAACTACTTTTCAACGGACGTCCGGAGTCAGTGCTCAGTGGGTGAGAGTGCTGATTAGAGTAAATTAAATTTAAAAAAGGGGCTCATGGGTTGTTGTCAGTAAGAGCCGGGGAAAGTGACAGTAACTGGAGAGGGAGAAAAGAGAGAGAGAGAGAGGGGTTGTCCAGACTGTTTTCACACTCTTGCTTTGACCACCATGTGACAGAAAGCGAAAGAAAACATTGAGCTGAACATAACAGTATGCCAGTGGAAGGGAAGCTAGTAACAAGTGACCAAACGGTGGTTTGTGCCTACTAATTCAGTTGCAGTCTTTCTGTAACAGATTTTGGGGTAATTCTGTTAACAATTTGTGCGGGGATACAGGTTAGTTGAGGTCATTTTTAAATGTAGGTATGGGTAAAGTGACTATGCATCGATAATAGACAGTGCGTAGCAGCAGTGAAAAAACCTCATATAGGGGAGGGGTGTCAATGTAAATAGTCTGGGTGGCCATTTGATAAATTGTTCAGCAGTCTTATGGCTTGGGGGTAGAAGCTGTAGTAGTATTTGTGATCTACAGCTGTTCATATTAGTTACTATGCAGTTACTAAACAGTAATGTATTACGGCAGTGTTATGTTACTACACCTAATAGGAAATGCACATGTGCACTATTGGGCCGGGGGCTGTAGAGCACAAGTTTTTTGACTAAAGGAAACTAACTGTACTCCCGTCTACTAACTGGTCATTTCTCCACAACACAAATATTACAGCTGTTAAGGAGACTTTTGGTCCTAGACTTGGCGCCCCAGTACCGCGTGCCATGCGGTAGCAGAGAGAACAGTCTATGACTTGGGCGACTGGAGTCGCTGACAATTTTTTGGGGCTTTCCTCCGACACCGCCTAGTATGTAGGTCCTGAATGGAAGGAAGCTTGTCCCCAATGATATACTGGGCCGTACGCACTACCCCCTGTAGCGCCTTACGAGCAGATGCCGAGCAGTTGCCATACCAGGCGGTGATGCAACCGGTCAGGATGCTCTTGATGGTGCAGCTGCAGAACATTTTCAGGATCTGGGGACCCATGCAAATCTTTTCAGTCTCCTGAGGGGGAAAAGGTGTTGTCGTGCTCTCTTCATGACTGTCTTGGTGCGTTTGGATCATGATAGTTCGCTGTTGATGTGGAAACCAAGGAACTTGTGGTCCCGTGTGGCTCAGTTGGTAGAGCATGGCGCTTGCAACGCCAGGGTTGTGGCTTCAATTCCCACGGGGGGACCAGGATGAATATGTATGAACTTTCCAATTTGTAAGTCGCTCTGGATAAGAGCGTCTGCTAAATGACTTAAATGTAAATGTAAACTTGAAACTCTTCACCCGCTCCACTACAAACCCGTCGATGAGAATGGGGGCCTGTTCGGCCCACCTTTTCCTGTAGACCACAATCAGCTCCTTTGTCTTGGTCACATTGAGGGAGCGGTTGATGTCCTGGCACCACACTGCCAGGTCTCTGACCTCCTCCCTATAGGCTGTCTCATCATTGTCGGTGATCAGGCCTACCACTGTTGTGTGGTCAGCAAACTTAACGATGATCTTGGAGTCGTGTTTGGCCACGCAGTCATGGGTGAACAGGGAGTACATGAGGGGACTAAGCATGCACCCCTGAGGGGTCCCAGTGTTCAGGATTAGCGTGGCAGATGTTGTTGCCTACCCTTACCACCTGGGCGTGGCCAGTCAGGAAGTCCAGGATCCAGTTGCAGAGGGAGGAGTTTAGTCCCAGGGTCCTTAGCTTAGTGATGAGCTTTGAGGGCACTATGGTGTTGAACGCTGAGCTGTAGTCAATGAATAGCATTCTCACATAGGTGTTCCTTTTGTCCAGGTGTGAAAGGGCAGAGTGAAGTGCAATAGAGATTTCATCATCTGTGGATCTGTTGGGGCGCTATGCAAATTGGAGTGGGTCTCGGGTTTCTGGGATAAAGGTGTTGATGTGGGCCATGACCAGCCTTTCAAAGCATTTCATGGCTACAGACGTGAGTCGAAGGGGTCAGTAGTCATTTAGGCAGGTTGGTGTTCTTGGGCACAGGGACTATGGTGGTCTGCTTGAATCATATTGGTATTACAGACTCAGACAGGGAGAGGTTGAAAATGTCAGTGAAGACACTTGCCAGTTGGTCAGTGCATGCTCGGAGTACACATCCTGGTAATCAGTCTGGCCCTGCGGCCTTGTGAATGTTGACCTGTTTGTGATCGGCTGCGGAGAGCGTGATCACACAGTCATCCGGAACAACTGATGTTCTCATGCATGTTTCAGTGTTACTTGCCTCGAAGTGAGCATACAAGTTGTTTAGCTCCCTTTGTAGTCTGTAATAGTTTGCAAGCCCTGCCACATCCGACGAGCGTCGGAGCTGGTGTAGTACGATTCGATCTTAGTCCTTTATTGATTCTTTGCCTGTTTGATGGTTCGTCAGAGGGCATAGCGGGATTCCTTATAAGCTTCCGGGTTAGAGTCCTGCTCTTTGAAAGAGGCAGCTCTACCCTTTAGCTCAGTGCGAATGTTGCCTGTAATCCATGGCTTCTGGTTGGGGTATGTACATACAGTCACTGCGGGAAGGATGTGGTGTACTCCTCAATGCCATCGGAAGAATCCCAGAACATATTAAAGTCTGTGCTAGCAAAACAGTCCTGTAGCTTAGCATCTGCTTCATCTGACGACTTTGTTTTGACCGAGTCACTGGTGCTTCCTGCTTTAGTTTTTGCTTGTAAGCAGGAATCAGGAGGATATAATTATGGTCAGATTTGCCAAATGGAGAGTGAGAAAGAGCTTTGTACGCGTCTCTGTGTGTGGAGTAAAGGTGGTCTAAAGTTTTTTTCCCTCTGGTTGCACATTTAACATGCTGTTTTAAATGAGGTACACTGGACTGTAGTGTCGACCTGGGAATCAAACAGGGGTTATTTACGTCAAAGGATAGGTAGAGCCTTCCGCCTTCTCCTCACATGTACAGTAGAATATCATTCCTGTAAGATGAAAAATGAAGGCAGAAGCTCTGCACTTTAAAATTGCTGTGTTCCTATGGGAATTTGCACATGTTTAGAGCTCCACCATCAGGTAAAATTTCTGACCATTTTCTGATCTTTATTTCATTTAAAACCTTTTTGAACAGTAAAGCACATTTTGAAAGGAGATTCTCCATTGAACATGATTCTAACTAGTCCTGAACTAGGCTTAACCGGTGTCTGGGAAACTGCCCCTCCTCCCTATGAGGTTTCCCCCACCGGCTGCAGCTCCAGTCCAAAGAAGGCGTCTTTGGAACACCACTGTTCTGGTCTCTTTACCTTGACGTCTTTGTAGAGGTGCACAGGCTCGTAGTCGATGTTGTGCTTCATAAAGTAGTCATTAACACAGCACAGTAGGTTCATCTCTGGAAGGGAGAAGATATCCATGAACTGTTTCATAGTGTGGCCATGGGAACTCTGTGGAGGATAGAGGGGAGATTATTAAAGATCAGATAGGACAAGACACAAGTAAAGCGAGGGTGTTACTAGGGTATGCAAAACAGAAGTGTATCCCTAACCTCTTCCCACAGAAGTACATTTTGTATATAGTTAGCTAGCACATGTAAGATTTGCTTCTGGGTTCACTGATTACAGGGTAGAAACGTAATACTACAGTATCGTGTGCCAGACTGTAGGGGTGCAAAAAGTTCATGACCGGAGTGACTGGGATAAACAGAGTGGCCTTGCTGCAAAATGTAAAGGGGTAAGTTTATCACGGTAAATGAGGCTTATCTGTATATAGTGAATGTGGAAGGGTAGAGGAGATGAGCCCTACCTTGCCATAAAAGTCACTCATATTCTCCAGAGGAACGTGGCAGCCTTCGTACATGGCAATCACCTCCTTGTCTGGCACCGGGTGAAGACCCCTACATGTGACAAGAGAACACTTCCAGACTCATATTAAGCATCTCCAATCCAAAATGAAATCTAGAAATCGGCTTCCTATTTCTCAACAAAGCCTTCTTCACTCTCACTGCCAAAAATACCCTCGTAAAACTGACTATCCTACCGATCCTCGACGATGTCGTTTACAAAATAGCCTCCAACACTCTACTCAGCAAACTGGATGCAGTCTATCACAGTGCCATCCGTTTTGTCACCAAAGCCCCATATACCACCCACCACTGCGACCTGTATCCTCTCGCCGGCTGGCCCTCGCTACATATTCGTCGCCAGACCCACTGGCTCCAGGTCATCTAGAAGTCTTTGCTAGGTAAAGCCCCGCCTTATCTCAGCTCAACACCCACCCGTAGCAGGTATATCTCACTGGTTATCCCCAAAGCCAACTTCTCCTTTGACTGCCTTTCCTTCCAGTTCTCTGCTGCCAATGACTGGAACAAATTGCAGAAAAATAAATAAAAAAAATTATTCGCTGAAGTTGGAGACATATCTCCCTCACTGCAGCTGTACATAGCCCATCTGTAAGTAGCCCATCCAACTACCTACCTCATCCCCATATTGTTTATATTTACTTTTTTGCTCTTTCGCACAGTAGTATTTCTACTTGCACATCTATCAGTGTTAATTTGCTTAATTGTAATCACTTCGCTACTATGGCCTATTTATTGCCTTACCTCCTTACTCCATTCGCACACACCGTATATAGATTTTTCTATAGTGTTATTGACTGTACTTTTGCTTATTGATTGTAAACTGTGATGCTGTTGATAGTACATACCTGTATACTGTCCCCAACTGGATGTAGTGAAAGGCATCTATCTTCATCAGTAATGCCTGGAACAAATAATTGATTAACACAAATTAGAAAAAGATTGGCTGACAAGTGCCAATCAGAAATGTAATATTCACACAAGCAGTTATATAAAGCCTTATAACAGATACAGATAACTAGCAAAATAAAGGAAACACTATATAACCAAAAGTATGTGGACACCTCTCGTAAAACATCTCATTCCAAAATCATAGGAATGAATATGGAGTTGGTTCCCCCTTCGCTGCTACAACAGACTCCATTCTTATGGGAAGGCTTTCCACCAGATGTTAGAACAATGCTGTGGGGACTTGCTTCCATTCAGCCAAAAGAGCATTAGTAAGTTCGGGCACTGTTGGGCGATTAGGCCCGGCTCACAGCCGGCGTTCCAAATCATCCCAAAGTTGTTCGATGGGGTTGAAGTCAGGGGTCATTTGAAGGCCATTCAAGAATCGTCTAGAATGCCATTGTATGCTGTAGCGTTAAGATTTCCCTTCACTGGAACTAAGGGGCCTAGCCCAAACCTTGAAAAACAGCCCCAGACAATTAGTCCTCCTCCATCAAACTTTACAGATGGCACTATGCATTCGGGCAGATAGGGTTCTGGCATCTGCCGAACCCAGATTCGACCGTCGGACTTGCCAGATGGTGAAGCGTGATTCATCACTCCAGAGAATGTTTCCACTGCTCCAGAGTCCAATGGCGGCAAGCTTTACACCACTCCTGCAGATGCTTGGCATTGCGCATGGTGATCTTAGGCTTGTGTGTGGCTGCTCGGCCATGGAAATCCATTTCATGAAGCTCCCGACGAACAGTTCTTGTGCTGACGTTGCTTCCAGAGGTAGTTTGGAACTCGGTAGTGAGTGTTGCATCCGAGGACAGACGATTTTTATGCGCTACGCGGCCACGCTCTGTGAACTTGTGTGGCCTACCACTTCACTGGCTGAGCCGTTGTTGCTCCTAGACGTTTCAATAACAGTAACAGCAATAACAGCCCTTACAGTTGACTGGGGCAGCTCTAGCGGGGCAGAAATTGTACGAACTGTCTTGTTGGAAAGATGGCATGCTACGTTGAAAGTCACTGAGCTCTTCAGCAAGGCCATTCTCCTGCCAATGTTTGTCTATGGAGATTGCATGGCTATGTGCTCGCTTTTATACACCTGCCAGCAACAGGTGTGGCTGAAATAGCTGAATCCACTCATTTGAAAAGGTTGTCCACATACTTTTGTGTATATGTAGTACATATTGAAAACAGGTGCTTCCATACAGGTCTGGTCCGTGAGTTAAGTAATTAACACCATGTGTAAAAATGCCCAGTTGCTCATTATACATAACATGTTATAACATCAACCATGCTCACCTTTTGGACATCATAGTGCAGTCCCCTGACAACAAAGTTTGGGATGTACTCGTACTCACGCAGGCCCTCAGGGTACTAAAGAGGAAGGAAAATAGATGTTATCCGAGCTTTGAGTGGAACACAAATGTCTCATATCAACTAATTGAGAAGTGTGCAGAGTCTACTGAAAAAGTTAACGTCAGTGTCATTCAATCATTGAAGAAAAACTCATCATAGAAGACCTTGAAAGGAATTGAAAGGAAAGAGAATCCAGAAAACTTCCCACAACTACAAAAAAAGTATTTGTCAACTTGAATAGGGTGACACTGACACCAAATAGAATATCTCACTATGGAAGAAAAATTGTGAGTGTTGAATCAAATGGAGGGGGAGAATTGTCAAGGTTACGAACAAGACGCGGCCTGACAAGTACAACAGAATTACATAGCTTTCTGTTACTATGATTATTATGTATCCGGAGCAGATTTCATCGTCACATGAAAGAGCAGAGGAAAAGCAGATAAAAATAAACCTGGTCAGATATGTTAATGCTGTCTGGTCAACTCCTATGATCTGGCATGCCAAGGACTAGAGGAGCTGTTTCTGCCTTCTTACCAACTCATATGTGACCAACCGGCTCAATTCGGTCTTATGTAGCAAAATATAAAATTGTGTTTTAAAAATTGTTTTTTTACATTGGATAAAAGTAGCTACACAATGGTATATCATACACTACAGTTAAGGAACAATGGGAAGGTAATTCTGCTTTGAAAGTTGTAACCTCACTTTTGAGAAAATGTCCTTTGAATGTTTTGGTACACCTACAGGAGAGCTCTTCTTTGTCTACACCCACTCAGCATTGTTCACACCCTCTTAAGCTTTAGCCATCTCTTTAAGGGTTGATCTGAGCGTTCTGTCCTAACAGGCAGTCAAGCACCAAGCTAACTGGCTAATGTTGGCTAGCTTGCTAGCTACTTCCAGACACAAATAAGAGAAGAGCTCACTGACCATTTAACTTGCCCTAGCAGAGCTGGTTAGGCAGTTTTTATGCTATCCAGAGCGTTGGTGACTGCAACTGTGCTGCTGTTAACAATTAAAGCTTTTTTGCCAACGTTTACTGACACCGGCCATATTCAAAGGGTGGTAAGCGTTCGTAAATGTGTCAGTTATTCTGTGCTCTGGTACACTCAGATGAGAGTGCTCTGAAATCGGAGTAAATATCTGGTAAATTCGCTCTGGCTAACTCTATCAACAGTTGTTGCAGTGACATCATTAACATTCTACTTGCATAGCGGAGTCTTTTGTTAAGACATGTTGCTAGCTAGCTAAACAATTAACCATAATTCCAAATCATGACGTCACTCCCCTGCATGAATCTGCAGGTAGCTAAACAACCAGGTTCAATGTTAGCTAGCTAACAGTCTATAACTAGCAAAGCAAATGGCTATGAGATACAAATAATATTGCTACACAAATCATACACGTTAGCTAGCGAGCCAGCCAGCCAACCAGCTAGCTAACTAACAGTACACTAACTTGAAATGAAAACGACTGACAAAATTAGAAACGTGTATTATCTGAAAATGTAGCCAGCTATCTTATCCGTATACATGGATGGACACTTCCCTCTCTGCCACGGATGCCATGGTTGCCCTTAGTTTGAAGATGTAATCCAGAGACAGGCGTTTTCTTTATCTCCTTAGCCTTTTTCTGTGGCTAAACCAACTAGGGTCGTAATTTAACAATTCATTCGTATTTACAGAAGGCATACATGTTTGGTATTAAGGCACATGAAAGTTCACATGTTCGAAAGGCATTTCTGCCAAAAAACGCATTCAAATGGCTCTCCTGCGAAATAGTGACGCGCGACATATGCCTAGTTTCCGGAAACAAGTCACATATGGTTTTTGTCATGCCGGTGGCAGTTTGGCGTGACAATGACTGTAGGAGATGGCTACACAGCACAAATAGATTTGGCATGACAATGACCATAACATTTGGCTATTTCGTATCTGCTGTCTTGCCAAGTCCTACTGATAAGACAGCGCAAACATATCTGGGACAGCATGCTAGAGGAACAGACTCTGGTCCCAGATCAGTTTGTGCTATCTTGCCATTCATTGTCAAGCCAACCTTGGCCCCAGTGAGCAATTGGCAATACGGCACAAACTTGGTATGACAATTAACGTAAGTGTTGTCAAGAGAGCACTAACAGATCCGGGATCAGGCTACTGTTCCTCTGCTCTACCTCTTCATCCCTGTCACATGAATGACCCCTCTGCTACAGATCTGAGTTCAGCCTCGACTGGAGGAACAGACTACGTACCCTGTGCTCCTGGATGAGGATGTCCCGTGCGATGTTGAAGATGAGGGTGTGGAGGTGTCTGGAGTAGAAGGCCAGAGTGTAGTCATAGTCAAACCCATAGATCTCTATATCGTGCAGACTCATCTCATTATTGGCAAAGATAGTGTTGGGGTTCACACTGTTCTTAGATATCACTGGGATCAAGGCTAAAATAGAAGGAAGAAATGGGTGAAGAACAGGAACACGTGCATTTTTACATTGCATACTCAACCTTCCTTGCTAGTTGTGTTGTATCAATGTAAGCTAAATCGATTTCCACTGACTCTGCAAATTAATACAGGCCTCTGCTTCACTGTCCCATGCCCTTCAGGACATGAATCATGACTAGAGTTGCAAAGTTCGGAAACTTTACGGTAAATTTCCGTGGGAAGTTAAGCCCTGGAATTTTGAAAATGTTGCTTGAATTCATCAAAAAAAGTTAGCTTATAACAGTGAACCTTTATGTGGGATTACACATAAGGCAGTTCTAGGTCTGTGGCATATTTTGGTTAAACTATCCCCAATTCAATGGAATTGCAACCCTCTGCATGCACAGTATATTCTTCCATCACATGTACAGCTGATTCTCAAGATCTTGCACACTAATGAGATGCTATTGAGCCCACTACTACACTGTCTGAGCCAAGGACTGCATGCTTTCTGGTAAGTTTTGATTACAATACTGGGTGGGGTGAATATTTTTTATGACATAACTAGTTTTTTGTTAACTAGTAAATAGTTGCCTACAGCAAAGTGTGTTTAAATCCTTTCTAACTTGTTAACAATTTCTGCTAGTTAGTTTTTGCTACCATGTGGGTTTTAGCTTGCTTGAGCCTGCAAACTGAGGAGTGTTAATTCACCTGTTTCCAAACATGTTTCATTTTAAAACATTTATCTTACAAAAGAGTTGCTTAAAACCTCTTATGGATCCCTTCACGCGCCATCCCTTTAGCGGGATCGATTTGACAACATCCAGTGAAATAGCAGCGTGCCAAATTCAAACTACAGGAATATCAATATTCAATATTCATGAAAATATATGTGTTATACATCAAAATAAAGCTTCACTTCTTGTTAATCCAGCCACTGTGTCAGATTTCAAAAAGGCTTTACGGCGAAAGCATTCAAACACATGACAATAATTTTTCAACCAGGAAGGTGCGACACAAAAGTCAGAAATAGCCATATAATAAATACCTTACCGTTGAAGATCTTCTTTTTGCAATCCCAAATGTCTTATTGACACAATGAATGGTCGTTTTGTTCAACAAATTCCTTCTTTATATCCCCAAAATGTCAATTTATTTGGTGCGTTTGATTCAGAAATACACCGGTTCCAACTCGCCCAACATGACTACAAAGTATCGAATAAGTTACCTGTAAACTTGGTCCAAACAACGTTCCTAATCCAACCTCAGCTATCCTAAAATGTAAATAATCGATCAAATTTAAGACGGAATAAACTGTTTCTAATACCGGATAAAAACAACGTGAAGCGCTTTCCAGTTTACGCGCACCAAAACAGTAGAGTCCACCTGGAGTGACACTTACAATGAATAGGACTACTTCTTCATTCTCAAAAGAAAAACACCAAACAATTTCTAAAGACTGTTGACATCTAGTGGAAGCCATTGGAACTCCAACCAGGTTCCTCATAAATAGGGCTTACCATAGAAAACCATTGGGAAATCCTATGACCTCAATTTTCTTCCCCCCTGGATGGGTTGTTCTCGGGGTTTTGCCTGCCAAATCAGTTCTGTTATACTCACAGACATTATTTTAACCGTTTTAGAAACTTTAGAGTGTTTTCCACATATGGACCCGATATGCATATCCTAGCTTCTGGGCCTGAGTAACAGGCAGTTTACTTTGGGCACACTTTTCATCTGGACGTCAAAATACTGCCCCCCTAGTCTTAAGAAGTTTTAATCTAACTGCTTTTCTATTGAACTGTACATGAAATTGTATGTGTTTTTTAGACTATTTTTTTCCATCTTTACATGAAAATGCAACGGGCACTATCTGATGTGTGGAGATATTTCACTGCAGCTAATGTAGAAGGAAAAGCTGTGTACATTTGCAAATGCTGTGCCAAATCATATGTGAAGAATGCAACAAAGATGCAGAATCTGGCCAAGTGCATAAAGTTCCCCCAGCGCTCACAACAAGCAACCTCTGACAAAAGTCCCTCTACTTCTATTCGAGGTGAAAATTATGAATCAGACACCTTATCGATAGCAACAGCTCATGGTCCTCCTGGAATCATTCGGGTTTTTGACTCGATGGAGGAACGTAGTCAGAGAAATGCTGACGAATATCTTTCTCGAGCTCTGTATGCAACTGGTTCACCTCTGATGCTCACAGGCAATATGTATTAGAAAGGATTTCTGAATGTTCTTCGCCCATCATACACCCCTCCAACCAGACATGCTTTATCTACTAATTTGCTGGATGCAGATTTCAACAGAGTTTAAGTGAAGGTCAAGCAAATCATAGAGAAGGCAGATTGTATTGCAATCATCTCTGATGGGTGGTTGACTGTTCGTGGGCAAGGAATAATTAAGAACCCCGACGCTTGCTATAAACATTAACACGTATCGCTTGCGGTATGTTTTTGGAAGCATAAGGAACAAAACTTTCATATAAGCAATAAATTATTTTTAAAAACAAAAAGGTTAAAATTACTACACACATTTATATGGTTAGGGTTAGTGTCCCCATATGGCCATATCTCCATGTTACATCACTTGTTTACGGAAGACAGACGGAAGACATAGTAAGCCACCTGCACTATATAGTGTGCTCCAAACACCTGTGTGTGTATGCGTAACTGGGGAGGTGTAGTTTGTCAACTGGTGGCACACAGCTTGAGGATCTGTGCAAAACCGGTTTGAAAGTGATTATCATTTACTTTTCTAAACTTTAAAACACATTGCTGGAAATGTGGTTCACATGGAGCCAAATGTCAGTGAATGTACCTGCTAAAAACCCAACATACAGAGAAGGGTTTTCAAGAGCTTGGTGACCCCTGGCCCCTTCTATGTTGGGCATGATGAGTCCACTGCCCATTTGCTGGGTCTCAAAAGCCTGTATTCCAGAGACTACGGGAGGGACAGCAAGCAATCACAGTGTAAAACAACATGCCAGTGTCACAGTCTATGTCCATTCAGTCAGTCAACAACAGTTCAGGATGCCTTTGACAGTGTGCCATTGACAGTGGTCAGCAGCAGGTGAAATGTCCAGTGTCTCTGGTACAATAATAAGTACTTGTAAGTGGTAGCTACAATAATAGGCACCCGTTTTTAACTGGTACAATAACTGGCATACAATAAGTACTTATTATTGACATGACACCAGTAGCTAGCTAAGTGAAAGTTACACAACGTCTTTCAAAGGAATATGCTATAGAGTAATGAGTTATTGGACAATATTGCTTTGCATCCTAAACCGCACTTGTCTTCATTGAATTCAACAAATGCTTGCCCTACCTTCGGTCTGTTTTTTGGTTTCGTTGTAAATAGACCACAACCAGTTGGTCATGTCCTGGCCACTTGCGGAACTGGTACACATAGTAGCCTCTCTATAGTTTTTGGCACCGGATTGTTGCGCCAAAACCTTCCCGGTGACCCTACCACGGAACACTGCACGGAAATTCCTTTCCAATAACCGAGCGAGTCGAGTCTTCTGCGGCGCCCGATCGCCGAGGTGTAGTGATGTTCCGTGCGTATGTAAGTAGTTGTAGCAAATTAACAACTTATTCTTTTTTAGCAGACTACACAAGTACAGTGACAACGGCGTCATGACTAGTCGCCTTCGGTTTGTCAGTAACCAGCGTGTAGGTCGTGGGCTCTAGGTAAATTTTCTCGGTTAGAGCTCTCTTCTGTAAATACAGAAACCGAATCGGTCCATGCTCTTCCGTGGCAACGTCACTTCCTTGGTTCCACTCACAACACCGTAGATATAGATAGAGGACGAATTGTTGTATCTGTGTCATTATAGCGCCTGGGACGGCATGGGCAGAGCCATTGAGGCTGTCTCCATGGTGAAGTAGTAATGTTTCTTCTTCACGATTGGCTGATCCCTCCTGATGACCCAGGTGGACATTATTCCAACAGGGTCACCAGGACCGATCAGCCAATGAAGTTGGAAGTACCAGCCAATGAAGTTGGAAGTACCACCCAGTTGACTACGTGAAAATGGTGGAAGCCCTCAATGGCGCTACCCATTCTCATAAATAGCATTTTGGCCACTTAGAGGCTTCTATCATTCTCTATGGTCAACACTCAAAATGACAGACCTTCTTATTCTTCTTCAAAAAGTATTATAGCGTCATGCAAACAAAGGTGCGTGCCGCCACTGCAGGCTGAGGGGCATTACAGCGAACACCCGCATTTAACCATGGCAAGGTGACTGGGAATACGGTTGAATACAAACAGTGTAGTTATTCCCTCCGTAAAGCAATCAAACATGCAAAACGTCAGTAAAGAGACAAAGCGGAGTTGCAATTCAACGGCTCAGACACGAGACGTACAGTACCAGTCAAAACTTTGGACACACCTACTCATTCCAGGGTTTTTCTTTATTTTTACTATTTTCTACATGGTAGAATAATAGTGAAGACATCAAAACTATGAAATAACACATATAGAATCATGTAGTAACCAAAAAACTGTTAAACACATCAAAATATATTTTATATTTGAGATTCTTCAAATTTGCCTTGATGACAGCTTTGCACACGCTTGGCATTCTCTCAACCAGCTTCATGAAGTAGTCACCTGGAATGAATTGCAATTAACAGGTGTATCTTGTAAAAATTTATTTGTGGAATTTCTTTCCTTCTTAATGAGTTTGAGCCAATCAGTTGTGTTGTGACAAGTGTAACGGATGTGAAATGGCTAGTTAGTTAGCGGTGCTGCACACTAATAGCATTTAAATCGGTGACGTCACTCGCTTTGAGACCCTGAAGTAGTGGTTCCCCTTGCTCTACAAGGACCGCGGCTTTTGTGGAGCGATGGGTAACGATGCTTCGTGGGTGACTGTTGTTGATGTGTGCAGAGGGTCCCTGGTTCGCGCTCGGGTCGGGGCGAGGGGACGGTCTAAAGTTATACTGTACATTGATGCTGTTGACCCGGATCACTGGTTGCTGCGGAAAAGGAGGAGGTCGAAAGGGGTGAGTGTAACGGATGTGAAATGGCTAGTTAGTTAGTGGTGCTGCGCGCTAATAGCATTTCAATCGGTGACGTCACTCGCTTTGAGACCCTGAAGTAGTGGTTCCCCCTGCTCTGCAAGGGCCGTGGCTTTTGTGGAGCGATGGGTAACGATGCTTCGTGGGTGACTGCTGTTGATGTGTGCGGAGGGTCCCTGGTTCGCGCCCGGGTCGGGGCGAGGGGACGGACGTAAAGTTATACTGTTACACAAGGTAGGGGTGGTAGACAGAAGATAGCCCTATTTGGTAAAAGAGCAAGTCCATATTATGGCAAGAACAGCTCAAATAATCAAAGAGAAACGACAGTCCATCATTACTTTAAGACATGAAGGTCAGTCAATACTGAAAAGTGCAGTCGCAAAAACCATCAAGCGCTATGATGAAACTGGCTCTCATGAGGACCGCCCCAGGAAAGGAAGACCCAGAGTTAGATCTGCTGAAGAGGATAAATTCCTTATTGTTATTAGACTCAGAAATTGCAGCCCAAATAAATGCTTCACAGAGTTCAAGTAACATACATATCTCAACATCCACTGTTCAGCGGAGACTGTGTGAATCAGGCCTTCATGGTTGAATTGCTGCAAAGAAACCACTACTAAAGGACACCAATAAGAAGAGACTTGCTTGGGCCAAGAAACACAAGCAATGGACATTAGACTGGTGGAAATCGGATGATCTCCGCATGTGTGGTTCCCACCGTGAAGCATGGAGGAGGAGGTGTGATGGTGCTTTGCTGGTGACACTGTCTGTGATTTATTTAGAATTCAAGGCACACTTAACCAGCATGGCTACCACAGCATTCTGTAACGATACGCCATCCCATTTGGTTTGCCCTTAGAAGAACCATAATTTGTTTTTCAACTCAATGACCCAACACACCTCCAGGCTGTGTAAGAGCTATTTAACCAATTTTCAATTTTCTAAAATATTGAACGGCATGACATGCAGAAAATTCAGAAGTTGTAATTGAAGGGATATATACAGCTCATGTTCCTCAAAATAGGCTACAAACACACGCAAGCACACATGCACACGCACACGCACACACACACACACACACACACACACACACACACACACACACACACACACACACACACACACACACACACACAAACACAAACACACAGCATTATCACCACGTAATAAAAATTATTCCTGACCACCACCTGTGGTTGGATGTTGAAGCTGCAGACAACCGACAGTCTACTGCAAATAAAATGATCTATCCATTAATCATATCAAAAATGTCAGGTTATCCCAGAAACCTAGATGCTACTGAGTTGACTGTGGTAAACATGTCTGCTCATACCTCCTGCATATGCATAGATTTATGTCCCTAAAATATCCTATCGCTCTGCTTTTCTTTATTGCGTGAATAAATGTTTCTTATGTTTTGCATTATGAATGTTTGGTAGTCTATGAGCTTCCGAAAGTGAACAAAACATCATTATATTGAATAAATTGAACATCGATCAATAATCATCATCACAATACAATTTATTATCTACAACCACTGATTGAACAACATGCGTAGACATTGTTTGTTGAGCAATAATCTTTGCTGCCTCAACTAGAACCACAAAAATAATTATTTTGCTAATGGTTACAAGACACGTGTTAAATTGTACATGGAAGACATTTATTGGGAGAAAAATGTCCTGTAGATAGTGAAATGTCCTGCTGCTATTGGCTGAGGTTTGTGCGTGGTGTCCTGTGATTGGTCCGTTATGGGGGTATTAATTGGAGCGCTTTTGGTGGGCTTGCGAGTTTGTCATTCTTCCCGTTCAAGGCATCGTTGACTGTGTTGATCCCGGCTTTTTTTCTGAAGAGCTGGGCTTCTTTGAATCATATTTCACAAAATGAAGCGGATTTGGTTCATTGGGCTGCTCTGTGCACATTTAGCGTTCGGTGAGTATCTGAGGAATATGTTGCGTTATTAACTGCATTCATCCACATGAGCTGTCGAGCTCTTGAACTCGAGTTCCTTCATTTGTAGCCAGGTAAACTAGATGGCTGGCTAGCTAAAATGCAACCTTGCAATTCAAACGAATAGTTACCTAGATATGGATATCATTTGGGCTTTTTATTTGTATGAATTAACTTTTTTATTCATTGGAATTGATTCAGGGAGATGTGTTCACTTCACACGTGTTTCTGAAAGTTTCCTTACAGGTACAAGCAAACATCGCTCCTCTTCCTAGCTTTATAGTTGGTTAGCTAGTAACCTCATAGCGCTACACCCTCTCTGATTACAGTATTTATTTGCTGCTAGTCTTGTTTTGTTCATCCTAGTTATCTCAGTTTGTTGTAACCAGAATACAGGAAATGCATCTAAGTAATTAAACTGTTTAGTTATAGCCCGGTAATGAATATTTTTTATCTGATCTGTATCAAGTGGAATTACCCCCCCCCCCCCCCCCTACATAGATTACATGCAATTAGTTTGCTGGATTGAAAAATACTTAGATACAGGTAACTAGATACACATTCAGCCTCTGAATAGCTGGCCCTTCAGGTAAGTCCATTCACTTATGTCTTTTCTTAACTACTCTGTTCTAATTTCAGCATCTGTGAGAGCAGAGGATGGACTTGACATTGATGGTACTGTGGAAGATGATCTGGGAAAAAGCAGAGATGGTTCCAAAACAGATGACGAAGTGGTGCAGAGGTAGGTCAGAGAAACTTGAGGAACTAGATTCATAGGGGAGGTCATAGCATCTCACAGCTGGGTTGTATTCATTAGGCACCGAAAGGAAACTGACAAGTGGATGCTTTACAACTTTTTCTGTTTTGTGCCCTAATGAACTCAACCTTGATCTGTGTACAGTATTTGAACAGATGACAGGAAATGACACCGTACACTTCGACATGTCACTATGCGTTGACCATTTGGACTAGGCCTCGGAAGGCCCTGAGTGGCTCAGCGTTCTAAGGCACTGTATCTCAGTGCTAGAGGTGTCACTACAGACCCGGGTTTGATCCTGGGCTGTATCACAACCGGCTGTGATCGGGAGTCCTATAGGGCGGTGCACAATTGAACCTGTGTCGTTTGGGTTAGTACAAGGTTTGGCTGGGGTCAGCTGTCATTGTAAATAAGAATTTGTTCTTAAATGACTTGCCTAGGTAAATAGTCATGCCCCATGGTCTACATTGCTGACTGAATCAGCCCTTTAAATCAAATTCTTGTCAGCAATGTTGAAAGCATTATCTAGGGAACAGAAATGTGTTGACAGTGGTCATTGACTTTTTAAGTGCTTAATTAATCCTTTCAATATTACTAATTTTCTACTCCTCCTCCAGGGAGGAGGAGTCTATCCAGCTGGACGGGCTGAATGCAGCTCAGATAAAAGAGATCAGAGAGAAATCTGAGAAACATGTCTTCCAGGCAGAGGTCAACCGCATGATGAAGCTTATCATCAACTCACTCTACAAGAACAAGGAGGTGAGTGGCGGTGGCTGGGGACAAACACTCACGCACAAACAGGCTGGGGAACAGCCCTTACCGTGAAGTAGACTTGAAAGATAATGAAAACATCCCCAAAATTGGAGGATTCCCCGCTGAAGGGTTCCCTTCCTGATTATTCCCTCCTGATTCTGGTAATCCTCCAACTGTCATTTCAGGAATTTTGCAACCTTATCCTGAAGCCATTTAATGTTATTTGAGGAGGAGCTAACTAACCTGCCGTCCTGTGTGTTTTAGATATTTATATAAGTTAAAGGCATTCAAATGTATTACATTTTAAGGTGTAAAATGTGACCGGAGATGATTTGTTTCCTCTATAATGCAGCTGCTTAATTGTTGCCACCATGGCAAACAATTTAACATCAAATGGTACTCCTACTGAGGTGCACTTCCAAGATGCTAGAGAGCTCCATATGTGCCACTCTGCGCACATGAGGCTTGTGCCAATGCGAATCGGACCGTTGCCAGATGGGGTAGAGGAGCGAGTAAGGTAGCCTACAAAATTTGATAGACAAGGACACTAAATAGGTGGCCTATTCTAAACATTGCTTGTGGTTTGGCTGGTTAGCTAGCTTAACTATTTAGCTATTAAATGATTTTGGTCAAATGTTGAAGTCTGTTATCCTCATGTCTGTTATGCCGATGTGCCTGTTTCGCTGGGGCCTGCTGCCGTATTTGTATTTATTAGGGATGCCTATTAGCTGTTGCCAAGGCAGCAACTACTCTTCCTGGGGTCCAAACACATTTAGGCACTTACATTACATATAAAACTAAAAGAGAAATCTGTACATATAACATCATTACACCACTACATATTTACCACACAACAATATTACAATGTACGCTTGTGTGCGTATGTGTCTGTACCTTTGTCTTCAGTCCCCGCTGTTCCACAAGCTGTATTTTTGTATTTTAAACCTGATTCTACTGTTTGCATCAGTTACCTGATGTGGAATAGTACCATGTAGTACTATGTGCCTCCAATAGTCTGTTCTGGGATTGTGAAGAGACCTCTGGTGGCATGTCTTGTGGAGTATGCATGGGTGTCACTACTTCTTACAAAAACAAGTAGTGATTAAGTCAATCTCGTTTTCACTTTGAGCAATGAGAGATTGGCATGCATAGTATTGTTAGTACCCCGTGTACTTTTAAGAGCCAGCCATGCTGCCCTGTTCTGAGCCAATTGTCATTTTTCTATGCCCCCGTGTGACACAACTAGGCCCTGATTTGTTGATAGCGTTAAGGCAGAGCAGTGCTTTATATGGAAAGACTTCTCATTTTAGATACTGTTGTATCAACATGTTTTGACCATGACCGTTTACAATCCAGGATTACTCCAAGCAGTTTAGTCACCTCAACTTGCACAATTTCCACATTCATTAAAAGGTTTAGTTGAGGTTTAATGAATGATTTTGTCCCGAATACAATGCTTTAAGTTTTTTAAATATTTAGGAACTTATTTTTTGACACTAACTGCAGCTCTAAGTTTTGCAGTCATTTCAGTTGCTGTAGTAGCCGACTTGTATAGTGTTGAGTCATCCACATACATACACATTGGCTTTACAAAAAAGCCAGTTGCATGTCATTAGTAAAGATGGAAAAAATTAAGGGGCCTAGACAGCTGACCTGGGGAATTCCTGATTTCACCTGGATTGTGAATTATTTTTCACCTGGATTATTAAAGAACACCCTCTGTTCTGTGAGACGGGTAACTTTTTGTCCACAATATAGCAGGGGCTGGAAAGCCATAACACGTTTTTCCAGCAGCAGACTATGATTGATGTCGAAAGCTGCACTGAAGTTTAACAAAACAGCCCCCACAATCTTATCATACTTTTCTCTCAGCCAATCAGTCATTTGTAGTGGTGTAAAGTAACTAAGTAAAAATACTTTGGTACTAGTTAAGTAGTGTTTTGGGGTAGCTGTACTTTACTATTTTGGCAACTTTTACTGTTACTCCGCTACATTCCTGAAGAAAATCTACTTTTTACTCGCATTTCCCGTACACCCAAAAGCACTAGTTACATTTCGAATGCTCCGGCAGGGCGGCAATATGGTCCAATTCACGCACCTATCAATATAACGCGTGATCATACCTACTGCCTCTGATCTGGCAGAGTTACTAAACAAGAATATCATGCCGTCTGGTTTGCATAATAAAGAATTTGATGTATAGCATTTTCCTTTTACTCAAGTATGACAAATTCGTTTTTTCCCACTACTGTACTTAAGTACATTTTTAAAACCAGATACTTTTACTGAAGTAGTATTTTACAGAGTGACTTCCACTTTTACTTAAGTCATTTTCTATTAAGGTATCTTTACTTTTACTCAAGTATGACAATTGAGTACTTTTTCCACCGCTGGTCGTTTGTGAGTCTGGTGCGTGTTGAACGTCCTTCCCTATAAGCATGCTGAAGGTCTGTCAATTATTTTACTGTAACATAGCATTGTATCTGATCAAACATCATTTATTTGTTTACCAAAAGTTATTAAGAGCTGTTTGAGGCAGTAAAGGGTGCTTTACTATTCTTGGGTAGCGGAATTGCTTTTGCTTCCTTCCAGGCCTGAGGGGGCACCCTGTCTAGTAGGCTTAAATTGAAGATATGGCAAATAGGAGTGGCAATATTGTCTGCTATTTTCCATCCAGGTTTTCAGACAAATTTTTTTCACCTGTTCCTCATTTTATGAAATTCAAAAGTACAATGCTTGTCTTTCATCATTTGGTCACATATACTTGGATGTGTAGTGTCAGTTTGTTGCTGTCATGCCTTAGTTTGCTAGTCTTGCCAATGGAAAATAATCATTTAAGTAGTTAGCAAAATTAGTGGGTTTTGATGAATGAGCCATCTGTTTCAATGAATGATAGAGCTGAGTGACGTTTTGCCCAAAATGTCTTAATTAAGGTGATCCAAAGCTTTTAACGATCATTATTTCATTGTAGGGTCTTCTGTTAATTTAGTTTAGTCACATTTCTCAATTTGCATTATGTTTGCCAATTGCTTGTGCTGCTAAACTTATTTGCCATTCCTTTTGCCTATTCCCTTGTATGGCTATACAATTTAATTCCTCATCAAGCCAAGTTTTTTTTTACTGTTTTCTTAATTAAAGGGAGTACTCAAATTAATAAATTTGGCAAGAGCAGCATCTAGTTGCTCATTACACACCAGACCAGCAAATATTCTTTACATCAACATATGAATCACTACAAAACTTATTGTAAGACCTCTAATACACTATTAGGCCCAGCCTTTGGAACTTTGGTTTTCCTAGATATGGCTACTATATTTGGATGTTGCTTTAAAGCAAATGTGTGCCGCATTAAAGATATGATCAGTACATGTTTGTCAATCCTGTGCTGTTTGTAACTACCCTGGTAGGTTGACAACCTGAACCAGGTTGCAGGCACTGGTTACAGTTTGATGCTTTTTCTTGAGTGGGCAACTTGATGAAAGCCAGTCAATATTTAAGTCACCCAGGAAATATTCCTGTCTATCACATAATTATCCCGCATTTCACATATATTATCCAGATACTGACTGTTAGCACTTGGTGGTCTATAGCAGCTTCCCACAAGAATGGGCTTTAGGTGCAGCAGATGAACCCCCCCCCCCCCCTAAGCTTTACAGAAATGTGCTTCTGAATATGGACCGCAACACCGCCCTCATTGGAATCTGCTTTTTGTCAATATTGTGACACCGCACACTGAACATCCCCTGTGCTGTTTCATGCTCTTGGATCATGAGATGGAAAAAATATGTCCTCGTGAATAGCACCCCCTGAAATGTAGCTAACAAGTCAATGCATGTGCATATCGGCCCTCACAGCTAACATCCATTTGGAGTGCATACGGTGGGGAGTTTGAGTCGTAAGTCAATATCATCATGATTGCTAGCTATAGTGTCAATTTATTAGTTTCAGTGTTATCTGACAAAGGTATTGATGTCACTTTGCCTCTGCCTGCCCGGAACATTGTTTTCACCATATCAATCGTAGGCCATGAGTACTCAAATGATCTTCAACTAAATACTGTAACTATTTGGTCCGTTGTGTTGAAGACCACGTTCATTTTCTTTGACTCTAGTGTTCAATGTGTACATGTGCATTTGCGGGACACAACAACAAATAAAACAAGCCAAGCATCACAGTTCTCCTCCCTAAATTCCTTTTCACTCAATTGTTCCAACCGCTCCCTCTTTGAACAATTAATGAACATGCACCTGTGGAACGGTTGTTAAGATCACTAACAGCTTACAGATGGTAGGCAATTAAGGTCACAGTTATGAAAACGTAGGACACTAAAGAGGCCTTTCTACTGACTCTGGAAAAACACCAAATTAAAGATGCCCAGGGTCCCTGCTCATCTGCGTGAACGTGCCTTAGGCATGCTGCAATGAGGCATGAGGACTGCAGATGTGGCCAGGGCAATAAATTGCGATGTCCATACTGTGAGATGCCTAAGACAGCGCTACAGGACAGACAGCTGGTCATCCTTGCAGTGGCAGACCACGTGTAACAACACCTGCACAGGATCGGTACATCCGAACATCACACCTGCGGGACAGGTACAGGATGGCAACAACTACCCGAGTTACACCAGGAACGCACAATCCCTCCATCAGTGCTCAGACTGTCCGCAAAAGTCTGAGAGGCTGGACTGAGGGCTTGTAGGCCTGTTGTAAGGCAGGTCCTCACCAGACATCACTGGCAACTATGTTGCCTATAGGCACAAACCCACCGTCGCTGGACTAGACAGGACTGGCAAAGTGCTCTAAACTAAGTCGTGGTTTTGTCTCACCAGGGTTGATGGTCGGATTCGCGTTCATCGTCGAAGGAATGCGCGTTACACCGAGGCCTGTACTCGAACGAGGTAGAGGGTCCGTCATGGTCTGGTGCAGTGTCACAGCATCATCGGACTGATTTAGTCATTGCAGGCAATTGCAACGCTGTGCGTTACAGGGAAGACATCCTTCTTCCTCATGTGGTACCCTTCCTGCAGGCTCATCCTGACATGACCCTCCAGCATGACAATGCCACCAGCCATACTGCTCGTTCTGTGCGTGATTTCTTGCAAGACTGGAATGTCAGCTCTGCCATGGCCAGCGAAGAGCCCGGATCTCAATCCAATTGAGCGCGTCTGAGACATGTTGCCCCCCCCCCCCCCCCCCAGAAATGTTCGGGAACTTGCAGGTGCCTTGGTGGAAGAGTGGGGTAACATCTCACAGCAAGAACTGGCAATATAGTGCAGTCCATGAGGAGGAGATGCATTGCAGTACTTAATGCAGCTGGTGACCACACCAGATACATACTTTTGATGTTTTGAAGTTTGCTGAAAATAAACACCGTTGACAGGGAGAGGACGTTTCTCTTTTGATTTTAGTATGCACATTGGTCATAGTATGGATATTGTTAGTATGCCAAAAGTTCCCGGATGTCGTACTAAATACGAATTATACACAGAGGACACTATCTGTACTTATGTAATGTTTTCAGATTTGATAAATGACGGGAAATATGCTGCTAAAGTCTGAGCGACTACAAGTTCATTGACTTAATGAAGGACAAATGTTGCACAATGTAATAAAGTAATGACTTTTCAAATGTTATGTTGGCTGACAATTTGTTAGCTACACTGTCCTTACGCACCGCATAGCGCTACAGCAGTATGTACAGGTATGTTAGCTAGTTACCTAACGTTAGATGGATACTAACACATCAACTTGCCAGGCAGTATATCTACTAACCAATTTTTATTGACTTGATTATTCACAAGTGGTATAGTCGTTGTGCGTTTCAGTGGACATTGTTAATTCTGGCTATCTACTCTGGTTTCAGAGCATCTACTCTGATTATGGCTGGTGTCAGTAAACGTCAGCAAAAAAGCGTAATTGTTGCCAGTAGCACAGTAAGTCACCAACGCTCTGGATAACATAAACAGCCTAACCAGCTCTGCTATGGCGTGTAAAATGGTCAGTGTTCTGTCTGGAAGTAGCTAGCCAAAGTTAGCCAGTTAGCTTGGGTGCTTGACTGCAGTTGGATGCTCTGCCCAACCCTACTCCTCGGCCAGAGCGTCCAGTGTGCGCTCTGAACGCTCTGGATTAACCAATGCCCAGAACGCGCTCTAGCACTACAGATTGACTTTACGTCCACACCGGAAATTGTCAAATGTTTGCTAGTCATTTGTTATGCTAAAAAGTTAGCAGAGGTTGCATAGCAACAGCATCAACTTCCGGTAGACAGGCGACGCTCTAGTATGCTCAACTGAAACGATACCGTTTACAGTATACTAAAGAATTAACAGTGTAGTGTATTCTCATTAAGTATGTAGTATACTGTATGTTAGTGTGGGTATTCAAACACAGCCAATGACTCTGTCGGTGTGATCGAGGCATTAGGCTACTTTGTTGTTGTCACTAGTTACCACAGCCACCAAAAATTTATAAATGCAATGTGCGTTTTGGTCTTAAGTTTAACACTGTGGTTAAGTTAAGAAGCTACATTGTAGAAATGGACAGGGCTTATGACTTCGTGGCTGTGGTAACTAATGTTAGTGGCGACCCTACTTTGCAACTACTAGTGGTATTTTCAAATGAGTTAACCTAGGCTATTAACCCCCCACTAGACAGACCGGTTCCACACTGAAAATATGCTAAGACATTAGTTTGATAAAGACAGTCTATTTTTCATCAGAATCATTAAGCCTAGGCCTAATCACCAAACAGATGTCCTGGCCATAATTCATCCCCATAGTGTTCAATGTAGAATCGTTGATCCATTTAGAAAATTCAGAACAGGCTTAATTAACTAAATCGATCGTCTGTATGTTGGAAAGACCGATTTTTGGTTTGTAACCATGAGATTTCTTTCAGCTTTCCAAATTGAGCCCTGTTTCAAATGATTACTCTTTGAATAACTGCTCTTGACATGAGATGTGAATCACTTCAGTCTAGTCTGACCTATTTTATTCTAACATATTTTTTTTCAACAAAAAATGTGTCTTGGGTGTGATAAGGTCTTGGGAAATAAGAGCAGATTGTCAAATTTACAAAACAAGGCCATGCCATTGCACAACCATAGGCTTCTACAAGTGGTACACTGCTGACGTTACTGCCTTTTTTGAAGATCGTGTTCCACAATATAGCCAGTTATTAGTTTCAATAAATTAATCTTAAATAACACTTTATTGACTGAAAATGAGGCCATTAGGATTCGTTATCTGTAATTGTGATGATAAATTAGGCATTGTTGGCGTGTAGTGAAATGTTACGTTTCTAAAAATGGCTTATATAAATTTTATTTTGGAGCCCTCCAAAAAAAATCATGGCAGTACTTGGAACAGTCAAAGGTCATATGACCATCCCTAATCAACTGCGGCCGGTAATATCAGTCTCTGCAATTAGTGTGTGTGGTTTCATAGCGTAGTGGGTTTAGCCGTTCACCGTGGGAATGATTCAAGTGTAGCCTTTTCCCATGATCTAACGGTGCTCACAAGCTGAATTTTAACTTTTTAGATTGGAATCATTTTAAATGAAGGTTAACCACATTACAGTGATTTAAGACTTCTTATATCAGGTGACCCAAGCCCTAGTTTGGAAGCCACTGGCCTAACTACTATGCTACATCGGTAAGCCTACAGAATAATGCGTATCGCTAATGGCACACCTGCCTGATATGAACTGTGTAGGCTATCCTTTTGAAAGAGCGGTCCCTAAATACAGATTGTGGATTTAATCAAACCAAGCGGGCAAATGGGTATAACTCAACCATAACATCCTTTAATCCTTATATGTTGTAGATCTTCTTGAGGGAGTTGATATCCAACGCCTCTGATGCTCTGGATAAGATCAGACTGATGTCTCTGACCAACGAGGATGCACTGGCAACCAATGAGGAGCTCACCATCAAGATCAAGGTGATTTTCATGGTCCTCACAGGTTCAAGCTCAACTCACATTCCGTACTGGAGAATGTCCAAAGTTCCTCCTTTCAGACCTACTCCAGTGGGTTTTGAGACTGTTAGGAGAGGATGCACGGAATCAAGTAAAGATGAATTGAGGAGCCAAATGCCTTAACTTTGTCAATGTTTTTGACTGATCCATTCCACAAGACATGGGAATCGTAAGATAAATACTATTAGGACTTCTGAGCTTGAGCTTTCTTCATTTTCTCCTCCCCAGATGGACAAAGAGAAGAACATGCTACACATCACTGACACGGGCATCGGCATGACCAAAGAGGACTTGGTCAAGAACCTGGGTACCATCGCCAAGTCGGGCACCAGCGAGTTCCTCAACAAGATGACGGAGATTGAAACCGAGGGCCAGTCCACCTCTGAGCTTATTGGCCAGTTCGGCGTGGGCTTTTACTCCACCTTCCTGGTTGCCGACAAGGTGATCGTGTCTTCAAAGCACAACAACGGCACACAGCACATCTGGGAGTCTGACTCCAATGAGTTTTCTGTCATTGAGGACCCTCGCGGGGATACGCTCGGCAGGGGCACCACCATCACGTAAGTGCCTCCAATGGCATACTCCCAAAAGTGAAAACCCCGCCCATCTGGCAGTGCTCCAAGTATTTAAGTTTTGAATACAAGGTGATGGTATTCATACAGCGGCCATGATTTCAATGAACTACTTATGTAGCATTGAAAGATGAGATGACACGGGACAGAAGCCCACAATGAAATCCAATGTACAAAGCCTTGCATTTAGCATTTGTTTTACTCTTCCAGGTTGGTGATGAAGGAGGAGGCTACAGACTACCTGGAGCTGGAAACCATCAAGAACCTGGTCAAGAAATACTCACAGTTCATCAACTTCCCCATCTACATCTGGGCCAGCAAGGTATAGGAGTGGAACTATACTATAATTTACTGTACATGATCTCCTGTCCTCTCATCTGCACTGATTGGAAACATTATGGTGATAGTTGCTCATCATTAGACTGGCTTTCATGTGGTCTGTTTTCAGATCGGTGCAGATGGAGGATGTATTTGAGAATGGATTTGAGACAACATAGTTCGTTGTCAATGGCACAACCCATGGTGTTTTTATAGCAGTGAGCTGTAGAAATAAAATGCCATGTTCCCTTCTCTCTCTACCCAGACAGAGACTGTTGAGGAACCCATCGAGGACACTGAGGTGGAGAAAGATGACACTGAGGATGAGGTAGAGGTAGAGGTGGAGGAAGAGGAGGACAAGCCCAAGAAGGTTAAAACAAATTAGTTTTTATTTTGTTTCCCAAAACTGTCCTTCAGTTAATTTGATCCATTCCAATACTAGCACACCTAAGCCATCAACTTGATTTTGATAAGTTTATTTTTTTTAAATAACCAATCAACTCATTCCTTTTGTCCAGGTTGAGAAGACCGTGTGGGACTGGGAGCTGATGAACGACATCAAGCCTATCTGGACGAGACCAGCCAAAGAAGTAGAGGAGGATGAGTACAAAGCCTTCTACAAGACTTTCTCTAAGGTATGCAGTCTGAACCTCCTTTTGACATTTTCTTCCTTCCACTGAGTTTTTCTTAGCTAATGCGCATTTATTTTTTTCTCTTTGGGGTCTTGTCTTAGTTTACTGTAAAAACATTGACAACTGCTGATATAAAAAGGGCTTTATAAATCAATACATTTGATTGGTGTTTGAGTTGTATTGATTATGTCAATCTTCCCTCCAGGACACAGATGAGCCCCTCTCCCACATCCACTTCACAGCCGAGGGTGAGGTCACCTTCAAGTCCATCCTGTTTGTCCCCGCTGCCGCCCCCAGGGGCATGTTCGACGAGTACGGAACCAAGAAGAACGACTTCATCAAGCTGTTTGTCCGTCGAGTCTTCATCACTGACGATTTCAATGACATGATGCCGAAATACCTGAACTTTGTCAGGGGAGTGGTGAGTGATGGAGCTTCTAGGGCTATGGAGGCTTGGATTAATAAAGGAAATTGAAACCGTTAGTTCACGATCTGAATAGAAATGCATTTGACCCTGGACCCTGCTGTACATTTGAATGATAGTTCACTTAACACTTAGGTTTCTCTGATTTTATGATAATGTGATTGTTTGGTTAGGTGGACTCTGATGATCTGCCCCTGAATGTGTCAAGAGAAACCCTGCAGCAACACAAGTTGCTCAAGGTGAGCCTCTCCGATCTCAAATGAGCAAGTTCAGACGGTTAACTGACATGTTTTGGTCAGATCGCTTCTCTTTGGCGCTTACAGAAGATGATTTGAACATAAAATGACTTATCATTAACCAATGTAGTGAATGATGTGAGCTTCATAAGTAAAGCCCCTTCCTCTCTTACGTTTTCCCCTCCCATCCAGGTCATCCGTAAGAAGCTGGTGCGTAAGACCCTGGATATGATAAAGAAGATTGCAGAGGAGCAGTACAATGAGAAGTTCTGGAAGGAGTTTGGCACCAACATTAAACTGGGCGTGATTGAGGACCACTCCAACCGGACTCGTCTGGCCAAACTGCTACGTTTCCAGACCTCCAACAGCGACACGGTGCTGGCCAGCCTGGAGCAGTACGTGGAGAGGATGAAGGACAAGCAGGACAAGATCTACTTCATGGCCGGGACCAGCCGCAAGGAGGTGGGTAGAGTTTGACTTTGAACACTCGCCTCCATATAGTATAGAGCCAAATTTAAAGGTTTTTGCTTCACTGTCCAAGTACATAGAGGGGAGTGTACTGTAGGTATATGTGACACTGGTGTAATGGTATGTGTAACAGATGAAGAAATGGGACCAGCTGTACTTCAAGACCAGCTACAAGGAAGAGGGTGGACCATAAACTGGATGAATTAAAACGCTAGCCTCTAACTTTCCCCTTGACTTTACCTCCCTTACCTCGAATTCTGACATTTTCAACAGAGGGTAAGGAAGAAAGTCCCATCTCCGAAAAATCTGAATCAACCACTCTCAGCTGGTCCCAATTCGCTCACGACTCCTTCCCCTTGGCCCTTTGTTTTGCAGCTCTGTAAGGTGTAATGTAGTCGAGGGTTAGGAACATTAACCTTGTCTTACCGTGTGGAATGTCCTCTCCCCCAGGCTGAGTCTTCTCCCTTTGTAGAGAGTCTGTTGAAGAAGGGTTATGAGGTGATCTACCTGACCGAGCCAGTGGATGAGTACTGTGTCCAGGCCTTGCCAGAGTTCGACGGTAAGCGCTTCCAGAACGTGGCCAAGGAGGGCATCAAGTTTGACGAGAGCGACAAGGCAAAGGAGACCAGGGAGGTCCTGGAGAAGGAGTACGAACCCCTCACAACCTGGATGAAGGACAGCGCCCTCAAGGACAAGGTAACATGCAGATCATGAATGCGAAAGACAAGACTTCAGACAACTTTTTTTTTTTCTTCCCCAGACTGTTTAGTCATGATTAGAGCTGTGGTGGTCATGACGTTTTGTCAGCCGGTTGTCATGCGAAAGACTGCCGATCTCACGGTAATTTACCTTCTCATAAACACGTTTAGCATCTCCAGGCCTCCACACATATAATTCAACTTAGCCGAATAAAATAGAAGGGGTGTGTTTCACATTCCGGAGCGCATGTGCCACAGGTGACCAGTGGCACCTTAAGTGGGGAGGATGGACTCCTAGTAATGGCTACCACTCTATTCCAGACAATGAGCTGTTCTTCCCTCTCCAGCCTCCTGTGGAGTGTGCATATGAAGTGGAAAGGTGATCATCCGAAACGAGGCCTATAGGCTAAAGTTGGTTATTTGGTGAATTGAGTTGTGAATGATACAAACTTCATCAATTTATGATGCAACTAGACCATTGTTCCTTGCCTCGGGCTGCGCAGCTGTTCTCGCAAGTGATCATCTTTTCACCAATCGGATTGATCTCTAATTTTGTTTTCTATATTATGTAAAATTAGTTTAGATTTAGACTGGCCCATTTATCAAATGGACAGGGGAAAGAAGACATGTAATCCGTATGCACGCGAATGGAGGCTGCACGCTTTCCCGCCGGTGTGTTTCAGTGATGCCGGGTAGGCAGCTGAGAAATAAAAACATTTTCACTCCATGCATCAACAACTGTTTGTGGAGCATGCTCTCCCTGTGCGACAGGTGATATTCTGCCCAAACTGTATGCCATGGGCTCTCTAACCCTGTTCTTGTAGCTACCCAGTGCTTAATTTGGGAAATTAAATCAACTCAGCAAAAAAAAGAAACATCCCTTTTTCAGGACCCTTAACGGTCGTTAAGGACACTAACAGCTTGCAGACGGTAGGCAATTAAGGTCAGTTATGAAAACTTAGGACACTAAAGAGGTCTTTCTACTGACTCTGGAAAAACACCAAACGAAAGATGCCCAGTGTCCCTGCTCATCTGTGTGAATGTGCCTTAAGCATGCTGCAAGGAGTCATGAGGACTGCAGATGTGGCTAGGGCAATGAATTGCGATGTCCATACTGTGAGATGCCTAAGACAGTGCTACAGGACAGACAGCTGATCATCCTCGCAGTGACAGACCACGTAACAACACCTGCACAGCATCGGTACATCCGAACATCACACCTGCGGGACAGGTACAGGATGGCAACAACTGCCCGAGTTACACCAGGAACGCACAATCTCTCCATCAGCGCTGACTGTCCACAGTAGGGTGAAAGAGGCTGGACTGAGGGCTTTTAGGTCTGTTGTAAGGCAGGTCCTCACCAGAAATCAACGGCAACAACGTCGCCTATGGGCACAAACCCACTGTCGCTGGACCAGACAGGACTGGCAAAAAGTGGTCTTCACTGATGAGTCGCTGATACTGACTGTTACTTTTGATTTTGACCCCCCCCCCTTGGTCAGGGACACATTCAATTTCTGTTAGTCACATGTCTGGAACTTGCTCAGTTTGTCTATTGTTGAAGCTTGTTATGTTCATAAAAATATTTACACAGGTTGAGTTTGCTGAAAATAAACGCAGTTGCCAGTGAGGACGTTTATTGTTTTGCTGAGTTTATTTTGAATCACGACAGTAACATATTTCACTAAACGGCTGAGAGCCCCTCTGCGCTCTGTATAAGGGAATAAAGGAGTGGGAGGAGATGGAAAATCAGTGAGTTTCTGTATAGCTGAAGGTTAAAAAAAAAGCTCAATTGCTAGGTTATTCAAATTCACAAATTTTTGCCTAACTCCATAAGCCGCCCTGCACAATGAACCAACAGCAGCCCCTAGGGCTGTACATTCTGATAGACGTTTATATTTTTCATTTGCATTGACGTCGGTGGTTAGGACAATAAAGCCCGACGTACCAGGCCATAAGGACCTGGTGGTCGTTAGCAGGTTGGGTACTAACAAATCATGTCCAAAGTGCATAAAAATACATTACTGTGGGATTTTACTGCAGTTAGTGCCTAGGGAAAGTATTCAGACATTTTGTTAGGTTACAGCGTTATTCTAAAATGTATTGTTTTTCATCAACCTACACTCAATACCCCATAATGACAAAGCAAAAACAGGTTAAGGAAATGTTGCTTTTTTAAATAAAAAAATAAATATTACATTGACATAAGTATTCAGACCCTTTACTAAGTACTTTGTTGAAGCACCTTTGGTAGCGATTACAGCTGCGCATCTTGGGTATGACGCGACAAGCTTGGCACACCTGTATTTTGGGAGTATCTCCCATTCTTCTCTGCAGACCCTCTCCAGCTCAGGTTGGATGGTAAGCGTCGCTGCACAGCTATTTTCAGGTCTCTCCAGAGATGTTCGATCGGGTTCAAGTCCGGGCTCTGGCTGGGCAACAAGGACATTCAGAGACTTATCCCGAAGCCACTCCTGTGTTGTCTTGGCTGTGTACTTAGGGTCATTTTCCTGTTGGAAGGTGAACCTTCACCCGGGTCTGTCCTGAGCACTCTGGAGCAGGTTCTCTGCACTTTACTCCGTTCCTCTTTCCCTCGATCCTGTCTAGTCTTCCAGTCACTACCACTGAAAAACATCCTCACAGCATGATGCTGCCACCACCATGCTTCATTGTAGGGATGGTGCCAGGTTTCCTCCAGATGTGATGCTTGGCATTCAGGCCAAAGAGTTCAATCTTGGTTTCATCAGACCAGAGAATCTTGTTTCTCATTGTCGGAGTCTTTCGTTGCCTTGTGGAAAACTGTCATTTGCCTTTATGGTAGAGTGGCCAGACGGAAGCCACTCCTCAGTAAAAGGCCTGATTGGTGGAGTGCTGCAGAGACGTTTGTACTTCTGGAAGGTTCTCCCATCTCCACAGAGGAACTCTAGAGCTGTCATTGATCATCAGGTTCTTGGTCACCTCCCTGACAAAGGCCCATCTCCCCCGATTGATCAGTTTGGCTAGGCTGCCAGCTCTAGGCATTTTGGTGGTTTCAAACTTCTTCCATTTAAGAATGCAGGACACTGTTCTTGGGACCTTCAATGCTGCAGAAATGTATTGCTACCGTTCCCCATATTTGTGATCTGACACTATCTTGTCTCAGCGCTCTAAGGACAATTCCTTCGACCTCATGGCTTGGTTTTTGCTCTGACATGCGCTTCCAACTGTAGGACCTTTTTTATATAGACAGGTGTGCCTTTCCAAATCATGTCCAAGCAATTGCATTTACCACAGGTAGACTCCAAGGTGTAGACACATCTCAAGGATCAATGGAAACAGGATGCACCTGAGCTCAATTGAGTCTTATAGCCAAGGGTCTGAATACTTATGTGAAGGTATTTCAGTATTTTTTCTAAACCTGCTTTTGCTCTGTCATTATGGGGTTTTGTGTAGTAAGTGAAGATTTGTATTCATTTAATCAATTTTAGAATAAGGCTGTAATGTAACAAAATGTGGAAAAAGTCAAGGTCTGAATACTTTCCGAAGACGTATGACTGACTGCCAGTGTGGCAGTAATATGGTCACCGCAACAGCCCATGTCATGATTAAAAACATGCTCAACGGTGAATCCGGCCCTAAATGTTTTGGAATGAAATGTTTAATTGTATTTTATTTTTTTTACTAGGCAAGTCTTAAGTACAAACTCTTATTTACAATGACTGCCTAGGAACAGTGGGTTAACTGCCTTCAGGGGGAGGAGGACAGATTTTTACCTTGTCAGCTTGGGGATTCGATCTAGCAAACGTTTAGTTACTGGCCCAACACTCTAACCACTAGGCTACTTGTCATATATTGTGGGAAACCGTTTCATATTTGCCAATTTTATTTTTTCTTTAGATTGAGAAGGCTATCCTGTCCCAGAGGCTGACCAAGTCTCCCTGTGCCCTGGTAGCCAGCCAGTACGGCTGGTCCGGTAACATGGAGAGGATCATGAAGGCACAGGCCTACCAGACAGGAAAAGACGTCTCCACAAAGTGAGTGATCACTATGCACTTCGGGTAGCGTTCTGAAAGTGTTGATGTTACACAAAAGCTCAATCTGTCAATGGGAGACTTGCATGAATATTTGAGGTAAACCTGGATCTCACTTCATAATACCACCCTTTGTTTTGTGACCCTTCTTGATCTCTTTTATGTTGTGTTCTGCTTTGTATTTCCAGTTATTACGCAAGCCAGAAGAAAACATTAGAGATCAACCCAAAGCACCCTCTCATCAAGGAACTGCTGAAACGCATTTCTGTAAGTATCGCGTACACACAACCTTGTGAAGCTGTGTTCATAATACTGCGTCTCAACCTGATTATTGAGTGGCGCCAATGTGGTCCAAGCCAGAGAACGTATCTCATCAGTTGAGTGATGTCTGTAATACAACACAATATTATTGATCCATTATACAGAGCTCCAAAGGTATTGGGACTGTACCCTTTTTTTTCTTCTTTTTGCTTTGTACTCCAGCACTTTGAATTTGAAATGATGTTATGACTGAGGTTAAAGTGCAGACTGTCAGTATTCATCTGAGGGTATTTTCACCCAGATTAGGTGAAACGCTTAGATTACAGCACTTTTTGTAAATAACTATGGGACCAAATACTAAATGGTTTATTACTTTAGTACACAAGTAAAATTGTCCCAATACTTTTTGGTCCCCTAAAATGCTGACTAGGTTCAAAAAGTGCTGTAATTTCTAAATGGTTCAACCGATATGGGTGGCCTCCAATTTTAAAGCGGCGTCTGCGCTTTAACCTCATTTTTATCCTTCCATTACATGTCACTCTCCCAAAACTTTTGGGAGCTCACTGATAGACACTGACAACTGAAATGGTAAATGTTGCTGTCAGTCTGGTGATCTGTGGGCAGTCATTACTGTTTTTAGTTCAATACGCTAACTGGATGTCACCCTCCACAAGTGTCTGCTAATAGTGTTGGAGTAGTGAACTACATGTAATTTAACTTCATTTTGCAGTAGCTTGGTGGTAGTTGAACATAATTCATATCTAGGTAGTGTTTTCAGTAGGTCATTTTTTTTTTATTTTTTTTTTCATGTAACAGTGTAGCAAACTACACCCATATTTAATTTTTGCTAAAAAAGTTGTGAAGTAGGCAATTTCCTTTTTGGCATCAGAGCTGGACCCAGTTTCCCAAAAGCATATTTAAGGCCAAGTTGGTTATTAGAACCTTCGTTGTAGCATCGTTAAATCTCAGAGCGGTTTCCCTAAAATCATCGTTAACGTTGTGCTTAAATGCTCGTAATCGAACATAAAACATGTGATACTATGTCTCTGACTGCTTAACTTCAGAACAAAATTGACTAGAAAACAAAGTTGTCAATGTCTTAATACAACCAACCTATAAAAAGATTCTTCAAATTAACTGTGATGGCTGAATTAAACTATAAACGCTAGAATATAGGCTTATTTCAGTCATATTGAAATGCATTTCATGTTCTATTTTGCTACATCTGTGTAATTTGTCTCCAATATATTTCATGTGTAGCTGAACATGTGCCAAATCGGTGATTTTTGTGTATTAAGAAAAAAAGTATTATAATAAGCCACTTTAATAGTGGTAGTTTCTCTAGGAGCTGATCCCTTTTAAGTATTGTGAAATAATGTACGGGTAAGATTTGAATGGAGAAAGCGGATTGGAGGGCAGCGTTCCCTTTTTTCCCCGAACCTATCAATATCGACACATGCTCCAATGACTCACTTAGTGACTTTTCTATCTGCGTGGTGTTTTGGGAAACGCATGTTAAGTTTTCGGACGTTGTAGGAACGATTAGTCTTTAAAACACTCGTAAGCCTAAGTTCCATCACTATCTGGGAAACCGGGCCCTGTCTAATTCTCACTTAGTCCATTTGTTTTTGGTGTTTAGGTTGTTACACGTTCTGTTAACATATGACCCCAAAGTGACAATTTGTAGTCTTGACATTTCCGATATACATATGATGGTTAAAAATTAAGTCGTTTGGATGTAGTAAACTGCTTTTTTTCAAAGAATTTCAGTTAAAAGTAAACTATTTAAGGTTAGCTTTAGTTAAGCTAAACTTTCAGTGTGAAGTAATTGGTAGCTTGGTAAACTCTATAGAATAGCTTCCCTAACACTGCTACTAAATGACTCGAACTGTAAACATAACCTATTTGTATTCGTCTCCCCGTAGACTGACGCCGAGGACCAGACTGCCTCTGACCTGGCCATGGTGTTGTTTGAGACGGCCACGCTGCGTTCAGGCTACCAGCTTCAAGACACCAAGGCCTATGGAGACAGGATTGAACGCATGCTGCGGCTCAGTGTGAACGTAGACCTCAACGAACAGGTTGAGGAGCCAGAGGAGGAGCCTGAAGAGGCAGCGGAGGCTGAGGAAGAAGAGGAAATTCAAGATGAGGATGAAGTGGTATGTTTTCTAAGTACAACAGCTATGTTTAGGCCAGTATCCACAACAAGTCCTGTTACTAACCTTTTTCCTTCCTCTTTCCCATACAGGTAACAGATAAAGATGAGTTATAAAGCACTAAATGAGTGTGGGTGTCATGATGGACCTATCCTGGGTCTGAGCCACAACCAAGACCACCTGTGGCCAACCAAGTCCTAGCCTTGAAATTCCGACTGCGTTTAGCTTAATTCTGTATGTTTCACTCCATTATCTACGAATTAGTCATTGCGACAGTGAAACGGTGTGATTCAGTCTGGATAGCCAAGACCACCACCAGCTGGCCAAGAGTCACCAACGGTCAGTGAAGACTAGCCCGGGTCCCAGATCTGTTTGTGTGGTCTTGCCCAACAGATCAGGCTAAGTTAAGACATTGATGGCCAATGGCCACCTTTCACTCACTCACTCGGGAAGGTCCTGATGGGATGTGATTTTTTTTGTTTTGTTACATTCCTCATGATTGTAAATTTGTTAATATTTAACTGAGCTGTCTTTGGAAAAGATGAAAGATGTGATCGATACTGTCACTTGATCCCATGAAATAAATATTTATCGGGAAAAGAATGACTTTTTATATTTTGTATAAAAAAAAAAATAACCAGGTAGTTGAACAAATTGTTACTTACAATGACGGCCTACCCTGGCCAAACCCTCCCCTAACCCAGACGATGCTGGGCCAATTGTGCGCCTCCCAATGGGACTCCCGATTACAGCCAGTTGTGATACAGCCCGGGATCGAACCTGGATCTGTAGTGACGGCTCTAGCACTGCGATGCAGTGCCTTAGACCGCTGCACCACTCGGGAAGCCCTTTATTTTTTACTTAATTGTTGAAGAAGCACATGCAGTGGCTGACACGGAAAACAGATCTGGCAATAAGAATAGGCTATACTCTTGACCATTTACATCTATGGATGGAGTTTTGCGCTTGAAGGAACTTTCTTTTAGGTTCAGTTTGATAATGTGCACCTGCTCATTAGTACGCTAGCTAATGGAGCCAGGCGGGGGGTGGACTTGTCACAAAGGGATTTTCATAGCAGGTTAGATCATTTCTCATAACCTTAACCTCGGTCTCCTAAACTGCTACGAAAAAGTCACTTCGGTACATTTCATATGAAACAAATGGGGTGGAAAGTGCAGCACAATGCACACAACACTAAATGCTTTACCAAGCTTAGCTAACTAGCAAGATGAAGAAATCTAATTCACTTCCCATACTTCCAGTTTGCTTGTTAGCACAAAATATCTAGCTAGCTACTCTACTGTCTCTCGACTGCTAACAGGCAGCTGCTTCATTCAAAATGATTCCATTGTGATTTTAATTATACTGAACACAAATATAAATGCAACAATTTTGAAGATTTTACTGAGTTGCTATAAGGAAATCAGTCAATTTAAATGAATTCGTTAGACTCTAATCTATGGATTTCACATGAGAGTCCAGATATGCATCTGTTGGTCACAGATACTTAAATAAGAAAGGTAGGGGTGTGAATCAGTACCCGTCAGTATCTGGTGTGACCACCATTTGCTTAATGCAGCACGACACATCTCCTTCGCATAGAGTTGATCAGGCTGATTGTGGCCTGTAGAATGTTGTTCCACTCCTCTTCAATGGCTGTGAAGTTGCTGGATATCGGCGGGAACTGGAACACGCTGTCATGCATGTCGATCCAGAGCATCCCAAACGTGTTCAATGGGTGACATGTCTGTGTATGCAGGCCATGGAAGAACTGGAAAGTTTTTAGCTTCCAGGAATTGTGTACAGATCATTGCGACATGGGGCTGTGCATTATGGTGAAACGAGGTGACGTTGGCAGATGAGTGGCACGACCAATGGGCCTCGGGATCTCGTCACAGGATCTCTGCAATCAATAAAATAATGTTTGTCTGTAGGTTGTCTGCCCATACCATACCGGCACATAGGCACTCTGTTCAATGTTGACACGTGGTCTGTGGTTGAGGCTGGTTGGACGTACTGCCAAATTCTTTAAAATAAAATGATCTGGTGAACATTCCTGCAGTCAGCATGCCAATGGTACACTCCCTCAACTTGAGACATCTGTGGAATTGTGTTGTGACAAAAAGGCACGTTTTAGTGGCCTTTTATTGTCCCCGTCACAAGGTGCACCTGTAATGAGCATGCTGTTTAATCAGCTTCTTGATATGCCACACCTGTCAGGTGGATGGATTATCTTGGAAAATGAGAAATGCTCACCAATAGGGATGTACACAAATTTGTGCACAACAGAAGCTTTTTGTGTCTCCAGCAGGTAGCCTACTGGTTAAAAGCATTGGGCCAATAACCAAAAGGTCGCTGGTTCGAATCACCGAACCGGCTAGATGGAAAAATCTGCCCTTCAGCAAGGCAGTTAACCCCCAACAACAACCCTGGGTGTCGTGGATGTTGAGTAAGGTGGGCCCGCACCTTTCTGATTCACAGGGATTTGGGTTAAATGCTGTAGAGAAATTTAAATTGAATGCGTTCAGTTGTGCAAATGACTAGGTATCCCCCCCCTGTGTCTGGTGTGCCTCTCTCAATCATGTCCTACTCTTCTGTTGCTGTCTCAGCTTCTTGTTTGGTGTCTCTCCATCTAATCTTCTGTTGCGGTCTATCTTTTCTGTTGCATCTCTTTGAGGTATGCACGATATATCGGTGAAAATATCGGAATTGGCCGACATTAGCTAGAAATGCCGACCTCGGCACCAGCCCGATGTCTAGTTTAACGATGTGCAAAACCGATGTTTAAGCTACCGTGCATACCTAATATAACGTAGGTACATGACGTAATGACGCCACGTAGAATTTAGCGCTATGTACAACACAGCATTCCAAATCTAGCCCACAATTTCTGCTATGTAGATCGAGCAGTCAAGTTGAGCAGTCATTTGAAAGAGTAAGAATTTCAGCGAGACAACTCAAAGGCGAAATCCATTAATGCCAAGATAATTGCCCTTGACGAACAACCGTTCTGTCGTGGGTGATGTTGGCTTTCACTGACTGGTTGAGCACCGGTACACGCTACCAAGTGCGCTATTTTTCAGATGTTGCCCTACCGGAGTTAGTCAAAGCATCACTGCTATTAGCTTCACGACTGACATTGGGACCAGCAACATCAGCCTCGTGAGCATGCGGAGTCTGACAGCACAGTGCGTCGTCGAGGAATTCGTACTGAGGAAAGTCGTATTGCATGCTCATGAACAGCCAGGAAGAACTATTAGATATCAGATCGACGTCAACTTACCCACACCACGACCAGGAATACGACTTTCCCGAAGCGGATCCTTTGTTCGAACCACCCAGGGCATTTGAACTGATTCCAGAGGCAGACCCAAAACAACGCCGCCGTTGAAGAGGTAGACAGAGCGGTCTTCTGGTCAGACTTCGGAGGTGCGCACACCACCCGCCGCTTCCAGCATATTACTCGCTAATGTCCAGTCTCTAGATAACAGGGTAGATGAAATTAAGGCAAGGGTTTCTTTCCAGAGAGACATCAGGGATATGCTGTCGGAGTCGGTACAGCCACCTGAATTCTTTGTGCGTCATGCCGACAGGAATAAACATCTCTCTGGGAAGAAGGGCGGAGGTGTATGTTTCATGATCGACGACTCATTGTGTAATTGTAACAACATACAGGAACTCAAGTCCTTTTGTTCACCTGACCTAGAATTTCTCACAATCAAACGCCAACCGTATTATCTCCCAAGGGAATTCTCCTAGGTTATTGTCACAGCCGTGTATATCCCCCCTCAAGCCGATACCACGACGGCCCTCAAGGAACTCCACTAGACTTTATGCAAACCGCCCTCCTTTCTGCAAATCTGACCACGACTCCATTTTGCCCCTCCCTTCCTATAGGCAGAAACTCAACCAGGATGTGCCCGTGCTAAGGACTATTAAACGCTGGTCTGACCAATCAGAATCCACGCTTCAAGATTGTTTTCATCACGCGAACTGGGACATGTTCCGGGTAGCCTCAGGGAATAATTTTTACGTATTTGTATTTATTTATATATGATTCGGTGAGTTTTTATAAGGAA
Organism: Salvelinus fontinalis; assembly: GCF_029448725.1. Taxonomy (NCBI): domain Eukaryota; kingdom Metazoa; phylum Chordata; class Actinopteri; order Salmoniformes; family Salmonidae; genus Salvelinus; species Salvelinus fontinalis. The sequence goes on along the minus strand of NC_074676.1, from coordinate 2,815,459 downwards.
GTGCATCGGAGATGTTGTACCTACTGTGACTATTATATCCTGCCCTAACCAGAAACCGTGGATAGGTGACTGGGAATATGGCCGAATACAAACAGTGTAGTTATTGTCCCTCTGCAAGGCAATCAACAAGTAAAATGTCAGTATAGAGACAAAGTGGAGTCGCAATTCAATGGCACAGATACGAGACGTATGTGGCAGGGTCTACAGACAATCACGGACTACAAAAGGAAAACCAGCCACGTCACGGACACCAACGTCTTGCTTCCAGACAAACTAAACACCTTCTTTGCCCGCTTCGAGGATAATACAGTGCCACCGACGCGGCCCGCTACCAAGAACTGTGGGCTTTCCTTCGCCATGGCCGACGTGAGTAAGACATTTAAATGTGTTAACCATCGCAAGGCTGCCGGCCCAGACGGCGTCCACAGAGCATGCGCAGACCAACTGGCTGGTGTGTTTACAGACATATTCATCATAATCTCTCCCTATCCCAGTCTGCTGTCCCCACATGCAGCAAGATGGCCACCATTGTTCCTGTACCCAAGAAGGCAAAGGTAACTTAAATAAATGATTATCGACCCATAACACTCTCTTCTGTTATCATGAAGTGCTTTGAGAAACTAGTCAAGGATCATATCACTTTAGGTGTCACTCTAGACCCACTTCAATTTGCTTACTGCCCCAATAGGTCCACAGACGATGCAATCGCCATCACACTGCCCTATCCCATCTGGACAAGAGGAATACCTATGTAAGAATGCTGTTCATTGACTATAGTTCAGCATTCAACACCATAGTACCCTCCAAGCTCATCATTAAGCTTGAGGCCCTGGTTCTCAACACCGCCCTGTGCAATTGGGTCCTGGACTTCCTGACAGGCCACCCCCAGGTGGTGAAGGTAAGAAACAACATCTCCACTTTGCTGATCCTCAACACTGGGGCTCCACAATGTTGCATGCTCAGCCCCCTGCTGTACTCCCTGTTCACCTATTACTGCGTGGCCATGCACGCCTCCAACTCAATCATCAAGTTTGCAGACAACACAACAGTAGTAGGCTTGATTACCAACAACAACGAGACAGCCTACAGGGAAGAGGTGTGGTGTCAGGAAAACAACCTCTCACTCAACGTCGAAAAAACAAAGGAGATGATCGTGGACTTCAGAAAACAGCATAGGGTGCACCCCCATATCCACATCAACGGTACAGCAGTGGAGAAGGTGTAAGGTTTCAGGATCCTTGGCGTACACATCACGGACAAACTGAATGGTCCACCGACACAGACAGTGTTGTGAAGAAGACGCAACAGCGCCTTACATGTTAGATATTGCTGCACTGTCAGAACTAGAAACACAAGCATTTCGCTACACTCGCAATAACATCTGCTAACCGTGTGTATGTGACCAATGCAATTTGATTTGAGATGAAAGGCGATATCCTAACAAGTCCAGGAAGCAAGCTAGAGCTTTGAGACATTCACAGCGATGGGTTAGACGTTTTGGTCAAGAGAGACCTTTAGAAAATATGCGCATTTTCTCTAACACTAAACATACAAATATACAAATACATTTTCATATTTGTATCATATGTGTACTGTGTACTTGAGCTTGTGTCCTCAAAAGTTACTACTATCAGAAAGGTGATATTTCAACCTTTTGAGTATGCAGCATTACTAGTTATTGTTTATGGCCCTTTCATGACAAATAATAACTTTTGGGTATGACTGATTACATTTAACTGGTTAATTAACCCTTTTTAAGCTGATATGATTTGCATTATACTAAGCACAATTATAAACTCAACATGTAAAGTGTTGGTCCCATGTTTCATGAGCTGAAATAAAAGATGGCAGAAATGTTCCATACGCACAAAAAGGTATACACAAATTTGTTTACATCCCTGTTCGTGAGCATATCTCTTTTGTCAAGATAATTCATCCACCTGACAGGTGTGGCATATCAAGAAACTGATTAAACAGCATGATCATTACATAGGTGCACCTTGTGCTGGAGACAATAATAGGCCACCAAAAAAATGCAGTTGTCACAACACAATGCCATGAATGTCTCAAGTCTTGAGGGAGCGTGCAATTGGCATGCTGAATGCAGGAATGTCTACCAGAGCTGTTGCCAGAGAATTTAATGTTCATTTCTCTACCGTAAGCCGCCTCCAACATTGTTTTAGAGAATTTGGCAGTATGTCCAACCGGCCTCAACCGCAGACCACGGGTAACCACGCCAGCCCAGGACTTCCACATTCGGCTTCTTCACCTGCAGGATCGTCCGAGACCAGCCACCGGGACAGCTGATGAAACTGGATTTTGCACCACAAAATAATTTCTGCACAAACTGTCAGTAACCATATCAGGGAAGCTAATTTGCATGCAAGTCGTCCTCACCAGGGTCTTTGTCTGACTGCAGTTCAGTGCCAGAACCGACTTCTGTGGCCACTGGCACGCTGGAGAAGTCTGTTTTCACAGATGAATCCCAGTTTCAACTGTACCTGGCAGTGTGTATGGTGTTGTGTGGGCGAGCGGTTTACTGATGTCAACGTTGTGAACAGAGTGCCACATGGTGGTGGTGGGGTTATGGTATGGACAGGCATAACCTACGGACAACAAACATAATTGCATTTCATTGATGGCAATTTGAATGCACAGAGATACCGTGACGAGATCCTGAGGCCCATTGTCATGCCATTCATCCGCCTCCATCACCTCATGTTTCAGCATGATCGTCCAAGGTGGCTTAGCAGTTCAGACGTCTTTTTCCGTATTGTCGTGTCGTGTCCTGTATATATATATATATTTACACCTTTTCTTCACATATCTTTTATTTATTTTATTATCCAAGAACTCAACTACAAAAGCTTTCCTGCAAAAGCTTTCCTGCAACCCGCTTCACCAATTACAATAAGTATTATTTTACCTCAATCTGAAAATCCATCGTGGAAGATAGCCAGGGGCTAATTCAGAAGCTAGCCTGAAAGCTAACCAGAAGCTACTCCGATAGCTAGCCAGAAGCTAATCTGTAGCTGCCCCGAAATTAGCCGGTTTGCTGGCTAGCGTTGGTGTTTCAGCTGCCCACGTTTTGCGGTCATCAGCTATTCCTTTAGCTCGATAATCTACCGGCACTTTTGTGCAACGCGACTCGAACCGGAGCATTCCGGGACTTTTTTTCTCTCAGTTTCCCCGGATTCCAACCGCAGGCTCTGGACACTTGCACCTTGATTTCGCAGCTAGCTAGCTGCATACCGTGTGACTATTGGCTTACGTCGACCCCGGAGCAAACTCAAATCATGCTGGAGCTAGCCAGCTGAGGAGTTCCATCACCATCCGGACCCGTTTCTTTTGTTGCTGCTGCAGATACGGAACCCCACCGGGCCCTCACGACTGACTGCCGACGTTATCTGCCCGAGGGATTTATCCAACCGGCACCTCCGTCCCGACGTTACCTGAACGCTCATCTGAGGCCCGCTAATCGTTAGCTGTCTTATCGGCTGCTATCTGAACAAAACCCCACTACACGGAACCTACCGACGGAAACGCACAAGGTATCTACAAACAGACCTCCATCCTATGCTGCTACCGATAGCCATATACCCGGCCAGCTGTCTGGATCGCCACGACCCCAACCAACCTCTACTCACTGGACCCTTATTGATCACTCGATTAAGCATGCCTCTCCTTAATGTAAATATGCCTTGTCCATTGCTGTTCTGGTTAGTGTTTATTGGCTTATTTCACTGTAGAGATTCTAGCCCTGCTCTCTATACCATATCAAATCTCTCAGTTCCAACCACCCTCATATGCGATGACATCACCTGGTTTCAATGATGTTTCTAGAGACAAGATCTCTCTCATCATCACTCAATACCTAGGTTTACCTCCACTGTATTCACATCCTACCATACCTTTGTCTGTACATTATTCCTTTAAACTATTTTATCGCCCCCAGAAACTTCCTTTTACTCTCTGCTCTAGTAGCTCTAGGCGACCAATTCTCATAGCTTTTAACCTAAATTTGAACATGCTCAACACCCCAGCCACCCTACAATCTAAGCTTGATGCCCTCAATCTCACACAAATTATCAATGAACCTACCAGGTACCACCCCAATTCCGTAAACACGGGTACCCTCATAGATATCATCCTAACAAACTTGCCCTCCAAATACACCTCTGCTGTTTTCAACCAAGATCTCAGCGATCACTGCCTCATTGCCTGCATCCGTAATGGGTCAGCGGTCAAACGACCTCCACTCATCACTGTCAAACGCTCCCTGAAACACTTCAGCGAGCAGGCCTTCCTAATCGACCTGGCCGGGGTATCCTGGAAGGATATTGATCTCATCCCGTCAGGAGAGGATGCCTGGTCATTTTTTTAAAATGCCTTCCTCACCATCTTGAATAAGCATGCCCCATTCAAGAAATTTAAAACCAGGAACAGATATAGCCCTTGGTTCTCTCCTGACCTGACTGCCCTTAACCAACAGAAAAACATCCTATGGCGTTCTGCATTAGCATCGAACAGCCCCCGTGATATGCAACTTTTCAGGGAAGCCAGAAACCAATATACACAGGCAGTTAGAACAGCCAAGGCTAGCTTTTTCAAGCAGAAATTTGCTTCCTGCAACACAAATTCAAAAAAGTCCATGGAGAATAAGAACACCTCCTCCCAGCTTCCAACCGCTCTGAAGATAGGAAACACTGTCACCACCGACAAATCCACTATAATTGAGAATTTCAATAAGCATTTTTCTACGGCTGGCCATGCTTTCCACCTGGCTACCCCTACCCCGGACAACAGCACTGCCCTCCCCTCTGCTACTCGCCCAAGCCTTCCCCATTTCTCTTTCTCCCAAATACAGTCAGCTGATGTTCTTAATGAGCTGCAAAATCTGGACCCTTACAAATCAGCCGGGCTAGATAATCTGGACCCTTTCTTTCTAAAACTATCTGCTGAAATTGTTGCCACCCCTATTACTAGCCTCTTCAACCTCTCTTTCGTGTCGTCTGAGATCCCCAAAGATTGGAAAGCAGCTGCGGTTATCCCCCTCTTCAAAGGGGGGGACACCCTTGACCCTAACTGCTACAGACCTATATCTATCCTACCCTGCCTTTCTAAGGTCTTCGAAAGCCAAGTCAACAAACAGATTACCGACCATTTCGAATCACACCACACCTTCTCCGCTATGCAATCTGGTTTCAGAGCTGGTCATGGGTGCACCTCAGCCACGCTCAAGGTCATAAACGATATCGTAACCGCCATCGATAGGAAACAATACTGTGCAGCCGTATTCATTGACCTGGCCAAGGCTTTTGACTCTGTCAATCACCACATCCTCATTGGCAGACTCGACAGCCTTGGTTTCTCTAATGATTGCCTCGCCTGGTTCACCAACTACTTCTCTGATAGAGTTCAGTGTGTCAAATCGGAGGGTCTGTTGTCCGGGCCTCTGGCAGTCTCTATGGGGGTGCCACAGGGTTCAATTCTTGGACCGGCTCTCTTCTCTGTTTACATCAATGATGTCGCTCTTGCTGCTGGTGATTCTCTGATCCACCTCTACGCAGACGACACTATTCTGTATACTTCTGGCCCTTCTTTTGACACTGTGTTAACAACCCTCCAGGCGAGCTTCAATGCCATACAACTCTCCTTCCGTGGCCTCCAACTGCTCTTAAATACAAGTAAAACCAAATGCATGCTCTTCAACCGATCGCTGCCTGCTCCTGCCCGCCTGTCCAACATCACTACTTTGGACGGCTCTGACTTAGAATATGTGGACAACTACAAATACCTAGGTGTCTGGTTAGACTGTAAACTCTCCTTCCAGACCCACATCAAACATCTCCAATCCAAAGTCAAATCTAGAATTGGCTTCCTATTCCGCAACAAAGCATCCTTTACTCATGCTGCCAAACATACCCTTGTAAAACTGACCATCCTACCAATCCTCGACTTCGGTGATGTCATTTACAAAATAGCCTCCAAAACCCTACTCAATAAATTGGATGCAGTCTATCACAGTGCCATCCGTTTTGTCACCAAAGCCCCATATACTACCCACCACTGCGACCTGTACACTCTCGTTGGCTGGCCCTCGCTTCATACTCGTCGCCAAACCCACTGGTTCCAGGTCATCTACAAGACCCTGCTAGGTAAAGTCCCCCCTTATCTCAGCTCGCTGGTCACCATAGCAGCACCTACCTGTAGCACGCGCTCCAGCAGGTATATCTCTCTAGTCACCCCCAAAACCAATTCTTCCTTTGGACGCCTCTCCTTCCAGTTCTCTGCTGCCAATGACTGGAACGAACTACAAAAATCTCTGAAACTGGAAACACCTATCTCCCTCACTAGCTTTAAGCACCAGCTGTCAGAGCAGCTCATAGATTACTGCACCTGTACATAACCCATCTACAGTTTAGCCCAAACAACTACCTCTTTACCTACTGTATTTATTTATTAATTTATTTTGCTCCTTTGCACCCCATTATTTCTGTCTCTACTTTGCACTTTCTTCCAATGCAAACCAACCATTCCAGTGTTTTTTTTTGTTTTTATTTTACTTGCTGTGTTGTACTCACTTCGCCTCCATGGCCTTTTTATATTTTTATTTATTTATACATATATATGTTTGCCTTCACCTCCCTTATCTCACCTCACTTGCTCACATTGTATATAGACTTATTTTTTTTTCACTGTATTATTGACTATATGTTTGTTTTTACTCCATGTGTAACTATGTGTTGTTGTATGTGTCGAACTGCTTTGCTTTATCTTGGCCAGGTCGCAATTGTAAATGAGAACGTGTTCTCAATTTGCCTACCTGGTTAAATAAAGGTTAAATAACTAAATAAATAAAATAATGTCAAGACCCCGTGTCGCAAGGATCTGTACACAATTCCTGGAAGCTGAAAATGTCCCAGTTCTTCCATGGCCTGCATATTCACCAGACATGTCACCTATTGAGCATGTTTGGGATGATCTGGATCGACGCATACAGCAGTGTGTTCCAGTTCCTGCCAATATCCAGCAACTTCACACAGTCATTGAAGAGGAGTGGAACAACATTCCACAGTCTACAATCAACAGCCTGATCAACTCTATGTGAAGGAGATGTGTCGCGCTGCATGAGGCAAATGGTAGCAACACCAGATACTGACTGGTTTTCTGATCCACGCCCCTAGCTTTTTTTAAAGTTATCTGTGACCAAGAGATGCATATCTGTTTTCCCAGTCATGTGAAATCCACAGAAAAGGGCCTAATATTTTTCATAGATTGATTTCTTTATATGAACTGTAACTCAGTAAAATCTTTGAAATTGTTGCCTTTATTTTTTTGTTCAGTATAATTTACATCTCTTGAAATATTCCCAACTATGAATCCAACTTTGTCATCATGTAGCCTGCTGGTTTTCTGTTCTAACTGATAATTAATTGCACCTACCTGGTGTCCAAGATTAGAGAGCAACAATTTTAAAAAACGCAGTGAAACTGGCTTCGAGTTCCAGAGTTGAGTTTAAGGGCACTATACCATACACTAGTCCCCAGTTGACAGGAATCTGCAAAAAAAAAAATATATATATATAAATTCATTCAATCTAAACAGTAGGCCTAATCTATTTACCATTGCCTCAAATTATAATCTGGCAAACTATTGTTTCATCCATGCTGTAGCCTATTCTATTGCAGGCTACCGGTATACCAAAGACATTATGCTATTCAATTTCAGCTTCCAACATTGATAATTTCATGTACCATGGGCAAACTATTGCTTCATGCTGTAGTGTAGGCTATACCAAACTCATTATAGGCTAGTATATTTCAGCTTCCAATGTTAATAGTTTCATTTACCATGGGCAATTTTGTGATCAGCAGCCAACTATTAAGTAAATACACAAATTGTGAGCCTTTCAGCTGGACTTGTGGTAGTTGGTCTCCATCCTAGCGATGCTTGCTCCTATCTTGGCAAGTAAGAGGTCAAACTTGCCTCGGTCATGTCAAAAGTACGTCAGAACACTCTCTAAACAGGCATAGTTGACTAGCAGCTGATACTCCCCTAGCTCTCGAAAACCATCCGACGAAACTGCACTTCCCGAGTTACACTTACACAGCGGTGTTCGGAGCATGCTAGATCACTAGAAAGCACAGGTGGTCGGTCGCCTCTTGTCTTCCGCCTGTCTTCCATAAACAAGCTCTGTAACATGGTATGGAGATATGGCCATGTGGGAACAATAACCCTATCAAGGTGTGTATCAATTTAACCTTTTGTTTGTGAAAATGATTTCTCGCTGATATGGAAGATACGGTCCTTATGCTTCCAAAATCATTCCCTTGCATATATTCAATAAATCCCATTTAAAAAAATCTTGTTGCTATCCCAGAAACACAGAGCTGAAAGTTACACGTAAGCAGCTTCTTGGGTGGTTGATCTACTTCAGTTTCTTACACCGTGCGCAAGTTGATTTTGTCCCCCTACACCATACGCGATCGCGACACGCAGGTTAAAATATCAAAACAAACCCTGAACCAATTATATGAATTTGGGGACAGGTCGAAAAGCATGAAACATTTATGGCAATTTAGCTAGCTAGCTTGCAGTTGCTAGATCATTTGTCCTGTTTAACTAGCTTGCTGTTGCTAGCTAATTTGTCCTGCGATATAAACGTGGAGTTGTTATTTTACCTGAAATGCACAAGGTCCTCTACTCCGACAATTAATCCACACATAAAACGGTCAACCGAATCGTTTCTAGTCATCTCTCCTACTTCCAGGCTTTTTTTCTTTTGACTTTATTTTTTTTTATAGACTGGCATCTAACTTTCATAGTTACCACGATGACCGACCGAACTCAGTTCATCTTTCAATCACCCACGTGGGTATAACCAATGAGGAGATGGCACGTGTGTATCTGCTTCTATAAACCAATGAAGAGATGGTAGAGGCAGGACTTGTACTGCATTCAGCGTCACAAATAGAACTGACTTCTATTTTAGCACTTGGCAACGCATAATCTTGTTGGCGCACGTAAGCAGTGTGGGTGCAATAATTGAAAAAAATGTGTTTAAATTTATTTTGCAACACAAGCGGTGTGGTCACCTACCCAAAGCGGCCATGCGTGTGCAAATTGATTTTGTCCCCCCACACCAAACGTGATCACGACATGCAGGTTGAAATATCATAACAAACTCTGAACCAATTATATTAATTTGGGGAAAGATCGAAAAGCATTAAACAGTTATGGCAATTTAGCTAGCTAACTTGCAGTTGCTAGCTAATTTGTCCTGGGATATAAACATTGAGTTGTTAGTTTACCTGAAATGCACAATTAATCCACACATAAACCAGTCAACCGAATCGTTTCTAGTCATCTCTCCTCCTTCCAGGCTTTTTCTTCTTTGGACTTCATATGGCGATTGGCATCTAACTTTCATAGATGTATTACCACGACCAACCGACCGAAGTTCATCTTTCAATCACCCATGTGGGTATAACCAATGAGGAGATGGCACGTGTGTATCTGCTTCTATAAACCAATGAGGAGATGGTAGAGGCAGGACTTGCACGGCATTCTATGGAACGCCGTTTGGGATTATGCAGCGTCACAAATAGAACTGACTTCTCTTTTAGCACTTGGCAATGTATACGCTCGTTGGCGCGCAATAATTCAATAACATGTATGTTTAAATGTATTTTGCAATAATTGGTCAGCATGTAAGACCCCACGCAGAGAGGAAGAGGCGAAGCGAGAGGTTTCACTCTCGCCAAAATCTGTCCATAATAAACCCTAAGCGTTCCTATGGGCTAATTTTGGACCTAAACTTGTCACCTACCTTCCCACCTTTGGGACGACTCACATTGTTAGGGCGGAGACATGAGCATCTAGTCATCATATACAGATCTCTGCCGCACGGAAATACAACCTACAAATTGGAAAGATACACTGCACGCACTGCAGCCTAGTCTGGCAGATGTCTAGCAGATGAGTCGCAGCAGTGCGGATTGTATCCCATTGAAATTAATGGACTTTGATGCAACTGGTGTGCGTGCACAAGGCATTGGTGAATGTTGAACTTTTCTTGCACACATATTAAGCAAAAATGTTTGATTTACATAATGAACTAAGTTTGACTGTATAATTTATTAAACAGCATTGATGCAATGGCTGTCCTCTGATTAGGCCTATAATAGTATGCCACTGCAGTTTTTGCCCTCAATTGCAGAGTTGATTAGGCCTACAACATTATGCCACTGCAGTTTTTGCCATCCATTGCATTGCTGCAGCTCGCTCTCATACGCAATCCCTGGGATGGTGGTTGCCATGGTTTCTTTGGTCACATGTGTAGCCAGAAGCAGCAGAAGATGCTGAGTCCAAAAATTCAGAGCCATTTTCATTCAGCACATTGAAAGGATTATCTGCATTGCATGGGGATTATAAAACATTCCCCGGGCAATTAAAATCTGTATTTTGTTTGGAGTAGAATTGAATAGAATTCTTTCATTTGTTGGAAGCACAAAGATATACATTTTATTCGTATTTCTCATAGATTTGACATCAGGAATGAGTATAGAAATTCCTGAAGGATTGACGGAGCTGTTGCAGAGCTTTACCGTGGAGGTGCTGAGGAACCAGCCGGGAGATTTGCTCGAGTTCGCTTTGCAGTATTTCACCCAACTGAAGGACAGTGAAATTAGAGGAGCCGCGTTTGGCAATGACCAAAATTCGGCCACGAGACCCAGTGGGAAAGCGGTCAATTTCATTGAGGAAGCCATGCAGATTGATTCTGAAAATGGAGAGGAGGAGAGTGACGACGAGGAATTCACAGGTAGGCTAATAAAGGAATAATAACAATGTTGAGCTCCATTCTATTATATTGTATTCAATTTCTATTATATCATTCAGCCAGTGGAATATCGGAATGGAATAGAACAGAATAAATTGTATATGAGATGTAATGGAATTCTACAATTGCAACATGTTTGCATATTAGAAAATGTAGCCACTGTAGCCAGTGATGTGTGATGAGCTTTCAAATTGTTTCCCACATTGTAGCAACACTATGCCATGATGATTCTGTCTGGGCTGTCATTCGCCAAATATGGACATGGTGATGGCGGCTGATTGACACGTAATGAACAAACTGTGCAACTGTGTAGCATTCGATCTCTAGCCAACAGTTTATCCTGATTCCTGAGAATTTAATTTGACATCATTAGGCTTACACAATGCATGTAGGCCAAGTTACTACAGAGGGAGTTAGAGCAATAATAGAGTACACAGTTCTCATGAAAATCACATAAACCTTAGTAGTGGCGATTTTAGCATGTAAATCTTGGTGGGGCAAAAAATATATATATTTGTAGATACATGCCAGCAAAGCCACTACACAACACAACGCTAAACATTCCATTAATTGCACTATAACGGTGACAAACGGTGCCCACAAACTGCTAGTGCCTATATAAAAGCTGTCTCAACAGCAGAGCTTTCTTTTCAGCACCATAGAAGTAAGTCCTTACCACTGATACACCTGGCTATCAGCGGAGCCTCGTCTGGTAGCGAAACCGTCAATTCAGCCTAATTCACTGCCTTTTTAATAAACATGGCTGATATTGCTGACTTGCTTAAACAAATGTGGGTTCTACTGACAATTGAGACATACAAACTATGGCATAAAGGAACGATGAGTGGATAAGAAGCAATCCGTAATTTCGATTAAGACATTAATGAGCGAGCTAAGACGGACGTTGTCATAATAACTATTTGTTCAGCACTTTCGAAATGTACAGTGACAGAATTCAGAACATGGGTCGTTCTTGCAGTATTCTCCCAGTACACCAAGTCAGAACTGTAGGATAAATAAAGGGGGCATATAAGCAGACAATATTCGATGATGACATTTCTCTGAAACAGGCTATAGGCTGCATGTGCACCACCAAGTCAGAACAGTAGGCTAAGTTATGAAGGGGAAATGGACCAAATGATTATGGTGAGGCACATGGGCTACTACAACATACACGTAGTATTACTTTCTTAGCTACAGTATACATATCTCCCTGGCATATTACATAATTTATGCAGCAGCATACAAGACATTTTTGGACTCACCGTTGTGCTGTGCTCACTTGAACAGGAAGGTGGCGCTGTGGTCCTTGTGGGCAAATTTTGTCATGAAACTTTGTCATCAAAGTCTGACATTCTCGGGATTTATGGTGCTTTCAAGACAACTGGGAACTCTGGGGGGGGGGGGGGGGGGGGGGGGGAAAGGTTGAATCATGATATCAGTGATCTTCAGGTCAGAGCTCTAGAAAGAGGCCAGAGTTCCCAACTTGGAATTCCGAGTTGGATGACCGGTCAAAATGTATTTTCCCAGTCGGAGCAAATTGTTTCAGAGTTCCCAGGTGTCTTGAACTCACTGAAGTCTGAGATTTCCCTGTTACGAGATTCCAGTTGTTTTTAACGCGACAGAAGTCATGCTGGATTGACAGAATGGCCAGTGTATTCAACCTTTTCTGCCCCATGGTGTTGTGTGTGAATGTTTATCCTTTTTAAGCTTGGAAAAGAGACCTTTAAACCCAGACTTGGACCACACACTCTCCACCGAATAGCAGGCAGGGGAAGCAAAATAGTGATTGCTTTGCAATGCTTGCAGTTAGCCTCTGATTCCTTTCAAACCACTCAATGTTGAATTTGCGATTTCCAACTTGTGTAATCTTCATGTCCAATGGCCGATGAGCACCTATACATTTTATCTATAATTTCTCTTCATATGACAAGGATTGAAAGGGGATTTTCCAGTAGATTATCGATGTGATTCATGATTTTAACTGCTTGTCTAGCTTGTTAGCTAAGATTTTGAAAGTATGACGTTTACATGATCAGTCCAATCAAAGCTACGGTAGATATAACGTGATTTGACGTCATTTTATCTGTGACCAATGAACTTCAGCCATCTTGGATGGGCACTTCTAATGTAAATCTATGGCAGCAACCAAGGGGGCTTGAACTTTCCAGCTCTCCCTGTAGATTTTGTGGTGACGTAGTGTCCCCATGAGTGACAGAACACTGAGCCAATCACTGCGCAACTAGAGAAGATTACCAACCCCTACGCTCTATATTTTCCGCTGGCTGCCCCACCACCACAGAAAGCACTGAACTAGGCTGAAACACCTGCATTTTGGAGCTGCCTTACTCAAGAAATCAAAAAAGAGAACATGTTTGTATACGGCTTTATTACGGTTTCTGTACCAAATATTAAGTTCTGCTTTTCTGATGTATCAAATACTTATGTCATGCAGTAAAATGCAAATTAATTACTTAAAAATCATACACTGTGATTTTCTGGATTTTTGTTTTAGATTCTGTCTCTCACAGTTGAAGTGTACCTATGATAAAAAATTATAGACCTCTACATGCTTTGTAAGTAGGAAAACCTGCAAAATCGGCAGTGTATCAAATACTTGTTCTCCCCACTGTATGTATATATAAAAACAATTGTTGCTGTGTTTGTAATATGATATGTGACAGGTATTAATGTCAAAATAACATGCAAAACAGGCAAAAATGTATTTAGTTTTTGCTGAACAGGTGGGGCTCAAAACAGGGTGGGGCTCTGTAATGACGATTTAATCTACATAAAAAATAGAGTGAGAAACTCAATTTATACACTACCGGTCAAAAGGTTTTTCTTTATTTTTACTCTTTTCTACATTGTAGAATAATAGTGAAGATATAAAAACTATGAAATAACACGTAGTAATTACGTAGTAACCAAAAAAGTAGTAATTACGTAGAATTACGTAGTAACCAAAAAAGTGTTAAACAAATCAAAATATATTTTATATTTGGGATTCTTCAAATAGCCACCCTTTGCCTTGATGACAGCTTTGCACACTCTTGGCATTCTCTCAACCAGCTTCATTAGGTAGTCACCTGGAATGCATTTCAGTTAACAGGTTTGCCTTCTTAAAAGTTAATTTGTTAAATTTATTTCCTTCTTAATGCGTTTGAGCCAATCAGTTGTGTTGTGACAAGATAGGGGTGGTGTACAGAAGATAGCCCTATTTGGTGAAAGACCAAGTGCATATTATGGCAAGAACAGCTCAAATAAGCAAAGAGAAACAACAGTCCATCATTACTTTAAGACATGAAGGTCAGTCAATACGAAACATTTCAAAAACTTTGAATGTTTCTTCAAGTGCAGTCGCAAAAAGCATCAAGCACAATGATGAATCTGGCTCTCATGAGGACCGCCACAGGAAGGGAAGACCCATAGTTACCTCTGCTGCAGAGGACAGGTTGATTAGAGTTAACAGCCTCAGAAATTGCAGCCCAAATAAATGCTTCACAGAGTTCTAGTAACAGACACATCTCAACATCAACTGTGACTCAGTTGAGAGGAGACTGTGACTCAGGCCTTCATGGTCGAATTGCTGCAAAGAAACCACTACTAATGGACACCAATAATAAGAAGAGACTTGCTTGGGCCAAGAAACACGAACAATGGACATTAGACCGGTGGAAATTTGACCTTTAGTCTGGAGATCCAATTTGGAGATTTTTGGTTCCAACCGCCGTGTCTTTGTGAGACGTGGTGTGGGTGAACGGATCTCTGCGTGTGTATTTCCTACTGTAAAGCATGGAGGAGGAGGTGTTATGGTGTGGGGGTACTTTGCTGGTGACACTGTCTGTGATTTATTTAGAATTCAAGGCACACTTAATCAGCATGGCTACCCCAGCATTGTACAGCGATACGCAATTCCATCTGGTATGGGCTTAGTGGGACAATAATTCGTTTTTCAACTGGACATTGACCCAACACACCTCCAGGCTGTGTAAGGGCTATTTTACAAAGAAGGAGAGTGATGGAGTGCTGCATCAGATGACCTGGCCTCCAGAATGAGTCAGACTGCAGAGTGAAGGAAAAGCAGCCAACAAGTGCTGAACATATGTGTGAACTCCTTCAAAACTGTTGGAAAAGCCTTCCTGGGGGCGGAGCTAGCATGTTGGAGTGAACGGCTGCGTGTGAGAGGCTCCTGCAACTTTTTTGCGAAATAATCTAACTTAACCTACTTTATGATACTTTTTACAACAAACGTTTCTTTCTAATACAACATCGTAACTTTCTGTGTAAAAATGCCGAGTAATAAGCGACCAAAGGACAATAAATCCACATCGGAGGCCTACTCCACACCAAACAACGAGACAGACATGGCGGAAGGCACAGGCAACAACGTGACACTTAAAGAACTTACCCAGGCTTTGGGAGAACTACGTGTTGCTTTAGCTGAGGATCTTAAGGCTACTATTGCTGAACTGGACACCAAAATCGAGGGCACCATTCGAGCGGTCGCTTCGCAGGGCCAGAGTATTGTGGACCTTGAGAGGGCTTCTGAATTCAGCGCTGGTAGGATCGACGAGTTAGAGAAGCTGTGCTCGTCACTACAGGGTACTGTGCAGAGGCTTTCTGTGAAAGTGGTCGACCTGGAGGGCCGTTCCAGACGTAATAACCTTCGCGTTGTTGGTCTGGCAGAGGGGGTAGAGGCGGGCTCTCGCCCCACCGACTTCTTCGCCAAGCTATTGAAGGATGCAATGGGATCGGACGTTTTGGCTTCGGACCCCCAGCTGGACCGTGCACATCGCGCCCCTGTCCCAGTGCCTGGACCGTGTCAACGCCCTCGCCCAGTAATCATCTGTTGTCACAGTTTCAAGACCAAGGATCTTATCCTGCGCGAGGCCCGAATGAGGGGCAACCTGTTACATAAAGGGCACCCCTTCCGTGTCTATGATGATTATGCGCCCGATGTGGCAAAGGACCGTGGCGGCTACAGAGATGTCATGGCCAAACTCTACAAACTCCATCTTCGCCCAGCCTTGCTCTTCCCTGCAAGACTAAGAATTACCCCGCCCTCTGGTGAGAAGATGTGGCTCTCCTCGGTTTTGGACGCAGAGAAGTTTATCTGGGAACATACGCCAATCCCCCGTACAGGTTAGAGTGCCTTGTCATTGTGTGTTAGGGTCTGCTCATGGAATCGAATCCATACTAAACCATAACGGGTGAAACCGTATTGAACGGTCTCAACAAGGGCTACCGAACATGTAAGATGCTGTGGAGGGCGGTCTTGGCTCTCAATTAAAGTCACTTTCATTCTGGCTGTGTTCAGAGCGATGCCTATTTAGGATGCCTTCCAGGTTTGATCATTGACACTTTCGGATGAATATACTTATATTCCCCCCATTTTTTTTTGCTTCGTTATTTATTTTTTAATTCTTACATTTATTGTTATTACAATACCATTTATTTAAAGCTTGCAGGGGACTGGGGGTGATGGTGGGGAAGGGGCAGACACAGACACCTGGATAGCAAGTTGATGTTTTGTGCCGTTCTGCCTTTGATATAGCCGAGGGCCGCTCTCCCGATTAGATCCCTACCAGCCCTCTGTAGTGTCTAGGTAGGTGTGCGTACATATAATTATTATTTGTACTTTATAATTATTTTCTCTTAGCATGTTACTATTATGTATGTGTATATTTTAAATTAGTGTAGATTATTACTCTGGGGCATGAATGTTTCTGTATGTATGGGTATGTATGTGTATATGCGCATATGTAGATATGTATGGGTGTGTGTGTGTATATGTATATTTTTAAATATATACCTTTATATGTATTTTTTGGGGATGTGTGTGTGTGTGTATGTGTTTGTATGTATGTGTGTGTGTGTATGTGTATGTATGTATATATGTATATATATGTGTGTATATGTATGTATGTATTAAGGAATACCTAGGATAGGATAAAGTAATCCTTCTAACCCCCCCCCCCCCCTTAAAAGAGTTAGATGCACTATTGTAAAGTGGTTGTTCCACTGGATATCATAAGGTGAATGCACCAATTTGTAAGTCGCTCTGGATAAGAGCGTCTGCTAAATGACTTAAATGTAAATGTAAATGTATGTATATGTATATATATATATGTATATGGGTAAGTATGTGTATGTGTGTGTATGTATACATGTATATAACCTTTTTATTTATTTATTTTCTGACTGGGGGATACGTTTAATTTAGAAAAATTCTTGTTTCCGATCTAACCCACAATATGTAAATGTACGGCTGTCTAAGTTGGTTGCTGATGGTTCATGTTTAGACCGGCAGTGCTTAGCAAAATAATCTTGTGATGCTATATCTTGCTTATCTCAGGGATAGATAGACCCAAGATGACGCTTAAGTGCGCAATATGTTTAGGTTGAAACTTATTCTCTTTAGGTTT